>NC_141759.1:59840132-60100132 GCF_982258835.1 Parasteatoda tepidariorum
CAAAGATTATTATGCTTTTATATATTTGTTGTAATTATTTATATGTAGTGGTGGTCAAACTCATTTATAATTATCATTATAATTCTAAAAGTTAATTGGAATAACATGAGTATTGCTACCACTTTAAATATGAAAATAAAATCTTCCGGAAAATCCGGAGAAGTTGGTAGGTATGGAATTGTATCCAATCAGATCTTTAAATGATTAAGTACTTTCTTAAAAAAAGAGGAAATTTGCGACTACTATTATAAAGGTTTGAGACCCACGGGAATCCTGTGTAAATGCAAATACGCCCTTTGCAGATAGATTTACAAAGAATAAGAAGAAATAAATGTAAAAAAAACTAAATTACTCAATTTTCATAGATTTTGTTTTTGGAAAAGTAGCATTGTGATTCACTTCTTCAGAGAGAAAAAACGTCAGAAAAAGGCCTAAGGCATAGTTTTTTTCCACCTTAAAATACGGAGAAAATTGCTTTAGAATTAAAAATACTACTGAAATATGCACACGCAAAAAAACCATAAGCAAGTATGTAAGTAAGTGTAAGTAAAGTAAGTTAAAGTAAGTAAAAAAAATAAGTTAATTGATAAATGTAACTTTTGTTACAGTAATAAAATGCAGAATAAAAAAAAAATTTCAATTTCAATGATTTTATTTGATTAAAAATTTCAATTTCATTGAGAAACTTCATTGACATTTACAGCAGAGGATAATACGGAAATACTCTAACAAAGCTAGAAAAGTGAAATGATGCTACTATGCCGCAAAATCTTCTCATGTAAAAGTTGGAGGTGAATTTAAAAATTATGAATGATAATGGCCTTTAATACAGCTACTGTGCAAAGGAAAGAAAAAAGTACTTTGGTACTTTTAAAATATATCGGGAAATCTTTGCAATAATTATGCATCGGAGGGCAACCTTTATGTCTTATCTGGTTAATTTTTATGAAATCAAATCCTCAAAATTGTGAAATCAAAGGATTTAAATATCAATTAAGAGTAGAACTACTACTGAAAGACTCTACACCAGCTTATAAAGTTTGTCTAGATTACTTAAATATCGTATTCATAAGCCTAAGCGCATAACTTCATTATAAAATGCAGGAAAAATATTGTCTTACTTTTTATTTAAATAATTGATACATTGATGCGTAGAGGTCAAGACTGCGAAAAATCGATAGGAAACAAAGAATAGACGGATTAATCAACATCAGATTAGCAAACAAAAATTAAGCAGACATTATATTTAATAAAAATTGTCAAATTAATGAGATAATATGTTCTTACTCAGATGGTATGTTATCTTTGAATTTGATAAACTCTTGAAGAGCCATATATAATTCAAACATAGCTGTTGTTTGCACCATATAATCAGAATCAATTTTATCATCAGGTTCAGCATCTACAGTACTGCATGCATCCTGTATTTTGCAACCTATAATATCTCCCACCTAAAAGATCATAAAATCACAGGTTGAAATTATCTAGTAGTAAAATTATGTATTTAAATTATTTCAAATCTGTAGCTAAGTTATTGTGTTGGTGTTGTAAGCTAATTGAATAATCTGGTGCTTTGCAAACAACCACAGTCATTTGGAAATAATGCGTTTAGCTTATTAAAAAAAGTAATCAGGATTTTCTAATCACCTTGATACATTTCAGGTTTATTTTAATAAGCCAATATGCTTTTCGGCTAAGCAGAAAATATTAATTCCCTGTTGAATTAGCCTGAGTTCTTTCAGGCACTTTTTCAAAGACCGAGTAGAGAAGATGTTGCGAATAGTGTTTCAGAGTAGTGGAGTTTTATAGCAAATACTCTTTTTAAAGACTTGTTGAAAGGCCTAAGCAAATTCTGTCAGATTGAGTAATCCTTCGTACATTTTAAATAAGTTTAAGGGTCCCTTGATAAAATTTGCAACAGGCACGTCTATAGTATTCTATGGTAACCATAGAAATTTATATGGCAAGATGTCTTAAGCCTATGGTAACCATAAAAATTTGTATGATATTTTACAACGGCACACCAGAGCCTTATGATATGATTAAAGGGAATTTAGGCATATTTAGGCTAATGACAAAATAAAGGTTAGGCATATGGTAAGGATAAGTTAGGATAAGTAATTTAGGCATATGGCAAAATAAAGGAACACTATACTCATGCGTCATTCCTATGGCAGAGTGGATATGGCTGCAGAAAGAAGAAGCCGTGTTTAACTGCAACTCCATTGATGCAGATCAGTTTTGATCCATTAGAGTAAACCAATCCATCAAAAAGAATAATACTTTTCAATAAAGTTCGCTCAGTTTTCAGAAATGTATGGTTATTTAAAATCATTTTCGATTATTTCCACCAAAAAACTGCGTTTGAACTTCTAAAATTTACGCCGATGACAATGCATGTGCGTGAGGTCAAAACTTTCTAAAAACTCAGAAAGTTTTTTTATTTAATTTATTTTTATTTAATTTAATAAAATATTTATATATTATTATTTTTTTCGAATTTCTGACTAAATTAAACTTTATGAAACTTCAGAACTTCCTGAAAACATTCTTAATTTCACGAAATTAATCCTCATTCTTAAACTTCATGAAATTAATTATAATCCTACTAGTTTAAACGACATTTTTCTAAGTTTTTGAACTTATTCTATTTTATAAACAACTTGATAATCTAGAACAAAATTAGTGTTCAATCTTTGATGTTGTGACTGATTTTAGATTAATGAAAAGTAGAGAACCAACAAATCTGTAAGTCCATGACATTTTATTTTTTTCATAAACTCAGTTTACCTTTATTGTTTTCTAATTAATTTTTGTAATTATCCTTGTATTGTCCAGAAAGTTTTTTTGTTTTCTTACATAATTATTGCTTTTTTCTCATAGGTTCAATAACTTAATCTCTCACCTTAAATATTCTTGTAGTTTAATCATTCTTGTGCAAAGCCCCAGGTAAAGTAAAAAAGTCTTCAGTATTTTTTAATCTACCTGACATTTTTCAGGTTTGCTACATTTAGCCTTTGTGCCCCTGAAGAAAATTTGTCATAAAAAATTCCATAAAATATTTCTATGGAGGTTTTTGCCTATGGAACAATTTTTTATCATACGTCTATGGTAAATTTTTGCCATACCTGTGTGGGAAATGTGTTGCGTGTGATGGACTTTCATACGGCTGTGATGAAATGTTGCCATAGCCCATTGAAGAATTTAATCAATAGCTATAGCACACCATAGTCTTATGGCAAAAATTTGCTGTATAAAAAAATACCATAGGAAATCTCAATGTGGTTTTACTGATGGTAAATTTTTACTATACACATTTCCTACACATGTATGGCAAAAATTTACCACAGACGTATGATAAAAAATTGTTCCATAGGCAAAAACCTCCATAGAAATATTTTATGGAATTTTTTATGACAAATTATCCTAAGGGGCACAAAGGCTGAATGTAGCAAACCTAAAAAATATCAGGTAGGTTAAAAAATACTGAAGACTTTTCTACTTTACCTGGTGCACTGCAAAATTTTGGTAGCATTTGAAAAGCACAGTATTTTTCAATTAGCCTACGACATATTAAATTACCTACGACAATTAGCCTACGACATAATTAAAATTTTTCTTATTGGTATTGCAAAGAATTGTTAATTAAGAAATTCTTCCCCGTAGAGGAAATGTAGAACTATTTAGATCCGAAAATACACTTATTGAATTCTGCATTGTAAGTTTTGTGGATTACCTTCACTGTTCAAAACTAATACTTCACGAGAAAGAATCTGCACTTTTTTTTACCTTAAGACAATGAAAATTCAATAGAATAACATAATATTACAGTGAGAAAATATAATATAAAACATGCAAGACTTTAAAAGTAATCAATGTTAGTAAATCGAATATTAGAAAAAGATAAACAAACCGAATAGCAGGTGTCTGATTGTAGTTTCCTTGAAAGCTCCTCTGACAGCTTTTTAATAAAATTCAGAAAGTTAAATTAAGTGGTCAAATAATTTTCTATACATCTGTAGTTTTTAGAAAAAAATAGAGGTAACGGACATTTTTAAAAATTGAATTAGGATTAAATTCGTTTATAGAGTAATCGTTTTATGTTTGAAAGATTGCCAAATTTGCCAATTAGTCTCGAGAGTATCAAAGATACCAACTGGTCCGGACACGCCAAAACAATTAAAAAAGCGGTAAATAACTTCAAAGTAAATTTTGCAAATATTTGACTAATTTTGCCTGCTTTTTAAAAAGTAGAGCATGACATTACTGTTCATAACTGGTGAATTATATAAGCCTACAAATTATTTAAAAATAGCGGTGGATAAAAATCTACTAAATTCAATTTATTAAACCAAGGACCACAATTGATAAACTACCACTTTAAAATATATATTTGCTGTCCGGAGCAAGTTGGCATCTCTGGAGTATGAACTAGTAAAATTACGCTAGTAATTACGATTCAAAATTTTAAACTTGTTTTTTTTCGTTAACTTAGAATTGCCAGTTATTGTGGGCCAGATTCCTGTTAAAAATAAAAAAAGCGGTTGGTAAGTTACAATATTTTTTAACAGTTCATGAATGAAACAATGTTACTTTAAATACCAAGGTGTGTATAAATTCAAGTGATTAGATTTAGTAGTTAATATACTGAACCTTGTATATATTTTTAAATATGGTGTGAAAGCATGCATTTAAACAGAGCTGTAACTATTTCCTCATTTTCGAAGAACGATTTCTAAATTGTAATATGTTTTCTGATTGGTAGAATTTTTTTTCCAAATTATGTTAGGGAGACGTGGTGGTTCAGGGGGTTAGAGTGATTGCACGAGATAGTGAATAGAGTGACCAGAGTTCGAATCCCAGCGATGACAAGTCGATGCGAGTTCTACACCCTGCTCGCACCGAGCATAGTGCTGATGTAGTCGGAGTGCTGACGTAGTGGTTACAATCCTTTTGCCGTCAAGCTAACCAATGAAGGTTTTCGTATTTTCCCCCTCCATAACGCAAATGTGGGTTAGTTCCATTAAAAATTCCTCCACGAAGGCAAATTTCTTCCTATATTTGATCCAGGAGTTTCTTGTCTTCTGGATTAGGTTCAAAACTATAAGGTAATGAAGCTGGTACTCGTAAACTCAATTTTGGGTCGACGATTATCAAATATTAAATTATGTTAGCTTCTACGTCCACATCAATGATTTCATTTTCTCTAGTTATACACTGCGCAAAAAAAAAAAAAAAAAAAAAAAAAAAACACTACGCGATCTAAAAAAGAAGAAGAAAAGGTTAAATACTTAAACTAGGTTAACCCGTTTTGTCCCGACTTTATATATTGAAATGGATACAAGAAGTAGTTTTAAGGAAAAGGTGGTATAATATATTATCGAAATTAATTGGTTTTTCTACTGTTAGGGCATTCGAAAGTCTTTGATAGATCGAAAAGTACTTGCTCCTTTTAATTCTAGATCTAGTCGGAAATAACTAAATCATTGTGGTATCTGAGAATCTTTTAATTCACCCAGATAAATGAAAATACTGAAAAAAGTTTCCCATCACAATGAATGTCTTTGAAAAAAGGAACTGTCCTAAATATATGATGCTGGACGTTAACCGGTTAAACTAATTCATAATTAAAACAAATTATTTGTAATTTACTGAAAAATATATCTGCACGCTAAAACTTTACGAACTGAGCTATAAAGTAACGTTAAATTAAACCTACCAAAACCTCATAAAACATCCGTTGCCACCTTTTCAAATTCTTCAGCAAGTGGCTCACCCTAAACTACTACGAAATTACCGTCGTTGGTAATATATTCTCTTTTACTGCCTTATGGCCTATAAAAATTTAACCATGCGACTATATACAGGTATTTATCTGTTTAAATAAGTTGTGTTTAGGGGTGGACAAAATTATTTTAATTTATTAAGATATGAATACATTACTCTGCTACCCCTGGAAAAAAATATTTTCCGAAAATACGAAGAATCCGTAGTGCTTCTGCTAAACTACTTTTTTCAATTCTCTAATCTGACCACATTCTGAATTAAAGAATGGTAAGTAGGAAAAATTGAATTTAAAAGTACATTTTAATACATAAAATTGCGGAAATAATAAATTATATACATACCATTTTTTCTAATTGCTTATAAACAACTATTGAATACGATACACCAGCAATACTGAAACAAAAAGAATTAGAATTACATAACTAACTTTCCTAAACCTAAAAATAAAGATAGATAAAAGCATTTATGAAAAAATAAGTTCAGGTTAAATTAGAAAAAAAAGCATTTATCATATTTTACTTTTTGTAATCTTTCTCCAAAAACTGTAATTACACATCTAAACATATTTTGACTAATCATTCTAAATAATTAAATGTACTTAGATAAGGACAATTTTGAGAAAATTTAAAACCTATTAATTCATTGTATGTTATTATTTCAATCCAGAATACAAAACAAATAGAGGTTTTAGCTATGCATCGTTGCATAACGTATTTCATTTATAATATTTATATAATATTCTAAATGACACGAACTTATGCATAAAAAATGTTAACTTCGTGAGTAAATTCAATGCATAACGTAAAACCTCGTATTTTGCTCAGTAATTTTTTTAGAAATTAATAATTTACTGCTATATTTAGGTTACGAATCATTGTTATTTAGCTGCTGCTGATAATATGTGAAATGACGAATTTTTTTCACCTGGATATGCGTTAACGTGAAAAAGGAAAAGCTTTCTCAATCGTAGAACAACATTAACTACTGTGAATATTATTGTAGGTCAAAACATTCTTCGAGCAAATTTGTCAAATTAAAATAAAAATTCAGATCTGTACATGTTAATAAATTTTCTATTTGTTAATAAATTTTCCATTTTTCTATTTGCTAATAAACTTATTTAAATCAGCTTAATGATACGTATTTCAACATCGCTATAATATGTTTATTATGTTGTTGTTGTTGTATGTTGCTGTTATGTTGTTATATAATTATTTATGCTTTTATATAGAATTGTTTTTATGAAATAATTAATTTGACAAATATGGTTTACAAAACGTTTTGTACAGCCTTAGCAGGGGTCTATCCGGACATTTTGTAAAAGGTCCGTTTTTGTAAAATTGGGAAAAAATTACTCGTAATTTGTGAATATAAAATAAACGTTAAGTTACATTCTTTCAACCTGGGTCCTGCTTTTGTGAATTTGTGCAAATAGGGTCCTGTTATTGCAAAAAACTTTTTCAATGAGTTTTTAAATTGTAAAAAGATACAAGATTATGCTCAACACTGTAAAATTATGATAAAAAAATTAATAAATTTTAAAAGATAAACAGCAATTGCTGCTACTAAATTAGAGATGCAACATACAAATATTTGGTATTTAGCCTATACTGCTGAAGGCAGAATATTCATTTCGGACGAATAAAGGAAGAAGCGTCGGCCGAAGACAAAGTTCGTTTTACATCTGTCTTTCTCTCCCCCCCCCCCGGGAAGGGTTTATTTGATTAACAAAACAATAATGAAGATAAACAAATTTGTGAAGGGAAAAGAAAAATTATTTTGTGAAGGGTTCGTTTTTATGAAAAGATATTTTGCGAAGGGTTCGTTTTCGGACTCAAATTTCTTCTAAGCAGACCCCTGCTGAGGTCAAAGTAAAAATTATAGTATAGAATGTACGGACCATATTTGAGAGCCTGGTTTTTAAGTGATAGAACTCCATTTTTATTTGTTTTGAGGTACAAAAGCTTTAATTCTAACTAATATGGTATATTTTTTGGCGCGATTTTTGAAGTTCTCTGTTTCAAAAATGAAAGCCAATGTATATGAAAGCCAGACTAACTCCATTTGTAGCAACACGTGAAGTTAGACTACTGTTCAAATACGGCCTCCATTTAACACGTTCACGCCGGGAAAAGTGAAAATACTGGTACTAAAACT
The DNA here is from genome assembly GCF_982258835.1 of Parasteatoda tepidariorum. Lineage (NCBI taxonomy): Eukaryota > Metazoa > Arthropoda > Arachnida > Araneae > Theridiidae > Parasteatoda > Parasteatoda tepidariorum. The sequence goes on from NC_141759.1 coordinate 59,848,077, forward strand.
ATTTCAATATTAGATAATATTCGGGGGGAGTTAATCTATTCTCAGCAATAACAATTCACTGTAAGGAAATTTATCACGGCGAAGAAGCAATTCAATATAAAAATTGCATCCGTTAAAAACAATTGGTAGTTATGGATTTTTATTATTCCCGAAAAAAAACTAAAAAATGAAATTTATTGTTACCAGTTTTTACTCCGGTGCGGTGCCAAAATGAGACAATCTATTAGCGTGACCCACCGGTGGGTCACCCCGGCGTGAACGTGTTAAAGTCGTCTCTCTTCTAAAGATATTTTAATGCTAAAAAAAAACTTCAAGAATATTAATGAGTTTTTATCATTACACGGCAAAAACACTGTTTAAATGAACTACACATGATAAACTATTAAAAACGCTGCATACCACATTGTCCTGAAATTATATTTGCAGGTGATAAAACAACGAGTAGAAAGAGGTGGATTTACTAAAACTGTCTAACCAATCCAAACAATGTTTGTCAAAAGGACATTGTACAGATTTCACATGCTATAAAATGTTAATTGCAACTCAATAGAAATAGCTTCATTTGCTAAAGAATTATACTTGCCACTTTTGTCCTTCTTACATACGCATACACAAGGTAAACTTGTAATTTGAATTTATATTCTTTTTATTGTTCACTATATTAAGCGTGCAAAGTGGTGTGTTTCAGTAAATTCAACGTTAAAATATTTGCTTCCACTCAAGTAGTTATGCTGTATCTACAGTGAAAGAGTAGTTGACAAGTTAAAAATAAAGGTAAAACTCTATAGATTTCAGTTTTTAAAATTAAAAGCTCTTTTATCTTAAAGCTCCTTAATTTTTCATATAAATAATACTACTAGTATAAATACATACTGCACTACTCGTACAATATGACGAAATGGTAAAGACACAAGATGGTATTTTGTTTTGCTTTTTTCTTTTAAATTTTCAAAATATATGAATGGTGTTTTATTTAAAATATACTGCGGCAAATATAGTATGATCAAGTAAAAAAAAATATAAAAAAATGAATAACATGGAGCAATTGTAAAAGATATGCCTTGGTACGCATTAATTCAGTGAAGAAGTCAATATATATTTAATTGCAATTCATATTTGATTACAATATATATTGATTGCAATATATATTTTTCCTCGGAATAGATAGGTTATCAGCATGCTCAGTATACATTGAATAAAATCAATTTGCCTAATTTTGTCATCTAAAAGTATTGTAAATATGTTTTTTGAATGTAAGGTGATAGATGTTGTACTTGCTTAAGAAAATAATAATTTTGATCTGACTTACCATTAAGTGTGGTGTTACGCTTAGTTTTAATGTATTGAATAAAGACATTTTATTTTATTAAAAATTTTATGCCTTACAATTCAAAATTTTTTCGACTATTATTAAATAAAATAGTAAAAAATAATAAATATTTACTTAAATTTATTTTCTTTGGACAAACGAATTTTATAGTTCTGTGCTAAAATATTTCAATTCGCTTAAAATGTTCTCGAAATATCGAGAAATTGGCAAAAAACAAAATTAACATTACGGAGTTCAAACTATGGGAGCCATATTTCCCAGATTGCGGCTACCCATTATATTTTGGAGGTCAGAAACCCGAATCCGTTTAAAAAAAGGTACGTTCACTCAGAGAAAGTGAGTTTTTGTGTCTGCTTTCGTAACTCAAGATATCACCTGCACTTATTAATTACAACAGACAGTCGGCGCGAGAGGGTTAAAATTGAGTCCAAGAATGTGAAGATCCGATCATTAGCTGAGAAGTTATTACAAGTGGTCCGTTTTATTCCGGTGCACTGGTTATAAAAATTACAATTAACCCCATTTCTTTTTGCAATTTTAGGGATTTCAAATTTGCCTCATGCAAGGCGAGGTAAATATCATTAAGAAAGCAAAGTAGTAAAACATAATTTTTAGGTTATTGCTTAAATAGTTTTATTTTTAAGTAAGTTGTGGTAATATGTTACTCTCCAATTGTATTTTATTTAGTTTTTTTTAAACAAGTGACACTTAAAATTTCCATATGAAAAAAATAAAAATAAATTAATATAACGCATGAAACGACTATGATAAATTCGTGTAAGTTTTAGGTGTTATATTTCAATCAATAAAACGATTACAACAAAACTAGACCCCAATAATTTATTTCAGAATCCCTCATTTTCCAATAGAATGTGATATCATTTGGTGTTTGGAATCTTTACGCTTTTAATTCCCTCAAATAAAATTATATCAGTATTCGAAAATATACAGTATACAAAAATGTCACAATTCAAAGTATACAAAAATTTAAAATGTCACAATTTTGCAATTTATATAATACAAACTAATATGATACTAATATTTACAAATTATAGGATTGAAATAATTCATGAATATTTACTAAAAGGCCCTTTGTGTAAAAAAGTGAACAAATAACTGAGAATCAATTTTTGCAAGATAGATGTTTTATTCAACTTAGTACTTTTATACCTTAAAGTTATAAAAATCAGCTTTTACAATTGTTCTTTAAGACTTTCTGTGCAAGTTAACAATTTCTTTTTACTTACTATGTAGCTTCGAATCTATTAAATGGGTCGAATGTTCATCGCGAAATGTATAATGAAGTTTCAAATGCCTAATAGATAAATTATTCTTTTAAAAATCATATTCTTTCTTCACACCACGAAAAAAAGAATGTGAATTTTTTTTAAACTAGTACCTTTTAGTTTGTTAGATAAGTAGGCGTTATAAGTGCTACTACTTAATATCCTTTGGAGGTTATTCCATCAAAGATGGTTTGGTCATCAGGGACAGTAAAAAAAATGAAATGAATGTGAAATCTTTTTAACTAGTACCATTGAGTTTATTAATTGGATTGGCACTTTTTAGGGCTACAACAAGGTATGCGTTGATTTAATGGTTCCCTCAAAGATGGTTTGATCATCAGAGATGGTTAAAAAAATCAAATCAATGATAAATTTTGATAACTAGTACCATTGAGTTTGTTAATTTGATTGACATTTATAAGTGCTACAACAAAGTACGCTCTGATTAAATTGATCCATCAAAGATGGTTTAGTCATCAGCGATAGTAAAAAAAAATCAAATCAATGTGAAATCCTTTTCACTAGTACCATTCAGTTTGTTAATTTGATTGATATTTTTTACTGCTTCAACAAAGCGTGCGATGCACGAATGGTTCCCACATTTAACATTTTAATTGCTACAACAAAGTATGCGTTGATTAAATTGATCCATCAAAGATGGTTTAGTCATCAGCGATAGTAAAAAAAATCAAATCAATGTGAAATCCTTTTCACTAGTACCATTCAGTTTGTTAATTTGATTGATATTTTTTAGTGCTTCAACAAAGCGTGCGTTGCACGAATGGTTCCCACATTTAACATTTTAATTGCTACAACAAAGTATGCGTTGATTAAATTGATCCATCAAAGATGGTTTAGTCATCAGCGATAGTAAAAAAAATCAAATCAATGTGAAATCTTTTTCACTAGTACCATTCAGTTTGTTAATTTGATTGATATTTTTTAGTGCTTCAACAAAGCGTGCGTTGCACGAATGGTTCCCACATTTAACATTTTAATTGCTACAACAAAGTATGCGTTGATTAAATTGATCCATCAAAGATGGTTTCGGTCATCAGCGATAGTAAAAAAAATCAAATCAATGTGAAATCCTTTTCACTAGTACCATTCAGTTTGTTAATTTGATTGATATTTTTTAGTGCTTCAACAAAGCGTGCGATGCACGAATGGTTCCCACATTTAACATTTTAATTGCTACAACAAAGTATGCGTTGATTAAATTGATCCATCAAAGATGGTTTAGTCATCAGCGATAGTAAAAAAAATCAAATCAATGTGAAATCCTTTTCACTAGTACCATTCAGTTTGTTAATTTGATTGATATTTTTTAGTGCTTCAACAAAGCGTGCGTTGCACGAATGGTTCCCACATTTAACATTTTAATTGCTACAACAAAGTATGCGTTGATTAAATTGATCCATCAAAGATGGTTTAGTCATCAGCGATAGTAAAAAAAATCAAATCAATGTGAAATCCTTTTCACTAGTACCATTCAGTTTGTTAATTTGATTGATATTTTTTAGTGCTTCAACAAAGCGTGCGTTGCACGAATGGTTCCCACATTTAACATTTTAATTGCTACAACAAAGTATGCGTTGATTAAATTGATCCATCAAAGATGGTTTAGTCATCAGCGATAGTAAAAAAAATCAAATCAATGTGAAATCCTTTTCACTAGTACCATTCAGTTTGTTAATTTGATTGATATTTTTTAGTGCTTCAACAAAGCGTGCGATGCACGAATGGTTCCCACATTTAACATTTTAATTGCTACAACAAAGTACGCTCTGATTAAATTGATCCATCAAAGATGGTTTAGTCATCAGCGATAGTAAAAAAAATCAAATCAATGTGAAATCCTTTTCACTAGTACCATTCAGTTTGTTAATTTGATTGATATTTTTTAGTGCTTCAACAAAGCGTGCGATGCACGAATGGTTCCCACATTTAACATTTTAATTGCTACAACAAAGTATGCGTTGATTAAATTGATCCATCAAAGTTTAGTCATCAGCGATGGTTGAAAAATTAAATTAATATGAAATCTTTTTAACTAGTAGCATTCAGTTAGTTAATTTGTTTGCCCCGTTTTAGAGCTACAACAAAGTATGCGTTAATCAAATGGTTTCATCCAAGATGGTTTTGTTATCAGAAAACAAAAAAAAAAAAAAAAACAAAATCAATTTGAAATCTTTTTATCTAGTACCTTTGAACGATTTTATTTCCGTTAGCGTTATACATTTAATTGAATTATGTGCAATACGAGTTTTTCTAAGTGTGCTACTACAAATGAGAAATTGAATTATGCTCACTTGTTATGTTTATGTTGTATTTTAATCTCTTTCCAATAAAACTGTCTGAGAATGTTGAAATCAAGTCATCAGAGATTGTAATAAGAAAGAAAAAATATTAAACATTACAACGGGAAAATATCTTTTCTCTATGTTTTCTTTCACTACTTCTGTTAAAATTAGAATGAAACTTACAACTGATATAACTACCTTTCAAATTCTTCATTGTAATAGACGTAGCCTTTGTAGACGTCTGTATTAAGCACATTTATTAGGTCTATCAAGCGCTTCAGTGGCCATTTGGAAGTAGATTCCTAGAAAAAAACAAAAAGACAAATTAAAAAAAAAAAATAATTCGACAAAATTTAATGTTGTAATTAGTAAATAAAATTATTAAATAATGTTTCACTATACACTCAAGAACTATATTCACAATGAATTTTATATAAAAAATATGAACATGAAGGCAGGTTCATTTAAACTGGCGAAGCGTGCGAAATACACCTATAGTTAAGCAAACAGATAGATTTATATTAAACGATAGTGTCTTCTAAAGTATAGCTTAACCCAGGGTTCCCGAGGTCTTCGAAAAATTTTAGTAGTGGCTATAAATTAAGGTTAAAATATATTTCTTATTTTTATATGCCGCTTTGTCGTTAAAGGGTTTAGAAGCTTCGTTCTCTCATTTTAGTGGAACTGGGAGTCTGAGGCCTTACGGCCCTTGTGGTTTAGAAGCAGGACGTTTTATGCATATATACTTTCTTTGGAAAGCAATTTTTAGTGGTGGTTACACAGAAATTAAATGATCAACATTCGATTAATTTTCTTTACCACTTTTTAAAATTTACAAGGCTCGCGAGAACCCTGTTTACTACAACAGCGCATTGCGGGTCACTGGTCAAATTCCTATAATTTTGTAATCAATGGCATGATAGCAGCAATGTGGTCAGCATTTCTCACAAGCTTCCCCAAAAACCTGATATCCATCGATTTAAATTCGGTGGGATTCACCGAGGTTTTAAATCTCAGTGGCGACTCCAATCCGCCACTGAGATTTGAAACCCCGATCGTCCACGATTACAGGATCAGTGTCTTATAGAGTCTTACAAAAGTACAAAAATATAATAAACAGGGAAAGTGTTTAAACTATAATAAATATTGAAATTTTCCAAGTGGCTTCTTTAAATCCCAGTTTGTTGTCCTCGTTTTCTTAAGACACTTTTAAGATATATTATTCATAAATCCATAAATATTTATTATTTATTTACACTTCGCTTTTCGAATTTTCTAGTTTGGGATCCTTTCAGACCCGAAGAAGAATTTTATTCTTAACGAATAACTAATTAATGTTCATGAATTTTCTGTTTCCATGCATTTATTAAAATGTATTCTAATGAAGGTTGTCACTAAATATAAAATTTTAAGTCCGTAAGAATTTATTTATTTGAAAAAAAATCAAAGTTATAGTTTTTAGAATACTTTTATCCATAAAGTGTCAATGTTAGCAACTACGTGCAATGAAATACACGTTAATGAATAAAATGAACAAAAAATATATATAAATTGCTACTTAATAGAAAGTAAAATTGCTGACATGTTGGTATGTTAACATGGAGTAAAAACACCCTTAACCCCTTGAGTGATTCAGAAAAGCATTCGTACAAAATCAGAATCAAGTTGTAATTAAATGAAAAACGGTAACTTAAATGTAGTCGTTGCTAATTGGACAGACTTACTTTGCTTTTACTTTAATTATTGTTAGTTTAATCATATATATAACCAATGTTAATTCAAAGTGTAACTAAATAGTTTTATTTTGAACAAAGTAATGGTGACTTAAATAAATCAAACAATTATAACTCCGCCCTTAAATAAACTGCTAAAGAATTACTTTGATTACCAGCTTTATCTTTTTACCCTGATTGATACGGTTTTATGCTGTCACGTATTTGTGACAGTCGGCGCGAAAGGGTTAAGAGCTAAACAATTTAAATTGTTTTAAAATTTCATTAAATACATTATAATGTAAATTGTTATACTTAATCAAATTATTTGCAAATCATCATATCTATAGACAAGATAAATTTAAAATGTATCCCAAAATACATAATTTATTCCCATTCATGTTATAAAGCGAAAGAACAGGATCATTTCTTATGAAATCTGCCAATGCATCCCTTCCTCATTGAAGAGATCAGTTTAAACTGAATGAACAAAATGAACCATGTGGTTTTACGGACGCATTTAATGGCTTCAGGTGTAAAAGCAAGTTTGTTAATGGCTAGTGCAGTCGTGGTAGCAATTAAAGTTTATGACATTTTCCCAGTATTTGAAGTACAGGAATCCTCTTGATCCTCGTTTAAGTATGTGTAAGGAAAAGGTTCTTCGTTAGCAGTATTTTATGGACTGAGAGTTACAGGGGAAGCAATCATTGAAAAAGTTAGGTATAGTGATAGTAAAATTAAGGTAGAAGGAAAAGAGTTTTTATAGTTAATTTTAAGCTTTCACGGTAAGTTTGACACGATCAGTTAACTGCAGTAATAAAACACGTAATTTCCTAAATTTTACTAGTCAAAAATATGCTGCTACTATGAATGAAAACGCGTGCTATTTTAACTTCATTGTCTGAATCATAGCATTGCTAATATAAATTTTAAAATAGTTTTGATTTTCTTTTTAAAATTAAGAAAAAATTTAAATAGTTAATTACTAATATTTAATGATGAATCTAAAACGGAGAGGATTAAGTAATATACATAACCCTACCCTAAGCTTTTATTATAAATATTTCATTGCAATTATGCAAGATCATAACTATTCCGGGTTTGTGGATTTCAAATCTGAAGCAAATTTTGCTCGGAAAGCTACAGATTTTTCTCGAAATGTGCATTTTCAAAAAATGGTTTCGAAGTTGTTTTTTTCAGATTAGTTTATTTTTTGCCTGAATGCACGAGCTTATAAAAATTGTATAGGTTTATATTCATAGATATGTACTTGTCTGCTCTTTTGAAAAATAAACTTAAGACAAAAAACATGTGATCACAAACTGAAATGTATTATCACTTTTCTTCTACCACTCCCTATGTAACACAGAAGTGGGGAAACTTATTGATTTACTCGAGTGAATTTTAAAAAAAACATGGTAAAAAATTAAACTTTGGTTTTGCAGATTTTATTAAAGCGCTGCTGTGAATGTGCAAAGTATTAGCATACCTGCCAACTTTTGCCTATTTCAAAAATGATTTACTGTATTGCATACCTGCCAACTCTTCCGGATTTTCCGGAAGATTTTATTTTCGTATTTAAAGTGGTAGTAATTATATACTATTTTTTCTTTTATAATCCTAATTTTTAAATGATATTGATCCCTACTATTCTTACAAAAATTAAGCACATATGTTAATATGCATTACTGTCATGGTTGTCAACTTAAGTTTTCTCAAATACAACGTATTTGGATGCTTAAAATTGAAGTTTTAATACCATTTTAATACCACTGGGAAAAATAATAATGGAAGGGATTAAAAGTTGGCAGGTATGGTATTGGTAGTAAAATGTAAACCAAAAAGAAAAACATTTTTACATCTTGCTTGAGTTACATCCACAGCTAACTATTCTTCCGGACTTTCGGACAGATTTTATTTTTAAATTTGAAGTGATAGCAATACTTAAGCGTTTCTCTTTTTAAATTTGTAAATTTCATTAAATTAATTAAAACGATTTTAACTATCACTATAAATGATTAAATCAAACATATATCTGAATGCTTGATGTTAAGCTTGTGGTAAGGCGTCACTCTTACTAGTTCTTTAAACTGGAATACCCATATTGAAAATATTCTTAGCAAAGCGCAAGGAGCCTATAGATCTCTGAAACCAATATTAAACTATAATTCAAAACTATCACTCAAAACAAAACGAACCCTATACCTCCAATGTATTCGACCGATCATCAGCTACGCAGCCCCTGCATGGAGCACAACCACTGTTAGTCAAAAAAAGAAACTGGAGATTACTCAAAATAAATTCCTCAGATCTATCACAGGAGCCCCCAGATCCATGAGAATGAAAGATCTAAGACGAGAGTTAAAAATCAACAAAATAGATGAGCACATAGCTGAACTATGTGCAAGTTTCTTCAGACATGCACTCTCTTGTCATACGTGCAATTACTTTAAAAATTTTGATTTTGAGCTTATCAAAGACAACATAAAATATGGCCCGGCAACCACCTTTTTCCTATCCGACGGAGTTTTGTCCCGTAAATTTTGTAAATAGCTGTAAATACTTGTAAATAATTTTGCGCATTTATTATGTATTTCTCCTTTTCCCTGGGGCTATGTGGCTACTGTGCACCTGAGAAGCTCGGGGGTAATACCTCGAAGGGAGGCGAGGCAGTCTGCCACAAAACCTCTTCTCTCTCTCAAACTTGTTTGTTCAATCTCACTACTTCATTTTAATTTTCTCTCAGTAAAAGATACTGAACCCCAACTTTCACCTTTCAGTTGCGCTTCGGCGATTTATTATTTATTTCCACTCAGATGAATTAGTTGGAGCCCCTAGCGGGGCTGATGCTAAGATAACCAACACATATGAGAATGAGCTTGTGGTAGTTTGTGCTTAAATGCATTAATCTTTGGTTTGAAAATTTTATATAAAGTACAAAAAAGTGATATACAGTGTTGAAGTGTACATCAATTTAATGTATACATTTTATTTAATGTTGGCAAAATTTCCAAAAATTCTGAATTTAGGTTTTAATTGTCTTTCATTGTATAAAATATTTTCCAAAAACCGTAGTAGTTGACAGCTCCGAACATTTCGCATTAATTACTTTGAGTTAGATTAATTTAAAGTAATTTCTAATGTCTCCTACCGTTTCAGTTAAAAAAAATGTTATAATTACCTTATTTGTAATAATATTAATTACATATATAACTACAATATTGAAAGCTCCATCAAGTGTTTCCCCACGCTGACCATCAACCAGCGTCCAAAACTAAAGTCACACATAGTTTAGAGTAAGATGCTTCGTTTTATTTTCATTATTATTATTAATTTAAGTAAATTATACGAAATAAATTTTACTAATTAAATTACCAGTCTTCAATTTTTTGAAAAAAATGCAACGTTGGGGATTCGAAAAACCGGATTACAATGCTCGTTTCAGTTTTTTTTAAAGAAAAATAAAATAAAATATGAAATGAATTTTAAAATAAAGAGAAATAGCAAAAAAGAAATGCGCATGGTCATTAAAAATTAAAGTGCGTTTTAAAATTATTACTTTTGCGATACAGTTTTAATGTTTATAATATGTGAACTAAGCTCAGTTTACGGTTTAATTACAGTTGAATTTTGTATTTGAAAACTTAAGTGAAACAAAACATGTTTCGGTGCGAAAAGAACATATCCCTCCAATTTCAAGATAAAATTGTGGGTAATCAGAAAAATCAAAGTATTCTTTATATATTGTTATAAAATATTCGCATATTCAGAGATTTTATTCAGAGCAATTTATATTGATTATACGTGCTACAATGCGTTCAAATTTAGCACATTTAAATCCAGAAGAAAAAACTTTTTCAACAAATAAATCTATTTTTCTCAGAATTTTTTTCCCACCGTAATGTATTTTTAATCGAAATTGTAAATAGGAAATTGGAATAGATATTTTGTAAATATGGACAAAAGAAAGAAAAAATAAATAAAAGAAAACACCGTTTTAGTATAAAACTCGACTATCAATGGATAAATATGTTTTTACATTTATTTACTCTATTTTCAGTACAGGAAAATTTGACAAATAACACTTACTTTTCTCTGTAAAGCTTCCGCATTTGCAACTTGAACATTAAACCAATCAAGAGTTCCTTTCTGGAATAGTTACAGCACTTTAATTATAACTGATAAACACTTAAAAGAAACACTCAAAACTGAAAAAGACCTTTAGAAGAATAATATTAATGCAAATGGTTATATCGAACGATTAAGAATTATCAAAAGTTATTCAGGGTGGTAGCAAAACGAAATTAGAAAAAATAGATAGAATAGTTCTTAAAAAATAAAAATTTATAAAAAAGAAATTTTTCTAGATCATTGCTTAACAATAGTTTTACAGATCGAGGTCACTGGAAAAAAATGTAGCTATGTAATTTCATTTAGATAGTAGTAGGTAAACATCTTCATCAGACCACTATGTTTATGGTCGCTCTCTTACGTTCTTTATGCTGCAATTTCCAGCGATTATCAGTTCATTAAGCTGTATAGCCGAAATACAGCTGTTCAATTAAAAAAACAAAGCGTTTCACGATAGATTTCGAGAAATGTGGCCAACAGCAATTTTCTTTCTATTACTTAAGCTGAGAAAGCTAAAATAGAATTTCAGAAAACTCATAGAAGAAAATTTTTTTTTTGAAAAGAATTTTTTTGCAGTTTATACCTTATCAGAGATGGCAACTGCTCCGGACACGCCAAAATAATTTAAAAAACGGTAAATAACTACTAAGTAAATTTTGCAAATATTTGACTATTTTTACTTGCTTTTTAAAAGGTATAGCATGACTTAGGTACCATGCAGTGGTGAATTATCTGAAGCTACGAATTATTTAAAAATAGTGGTGGATAAAAATCTACTAAATTGAATTTATTAAACCAAGAATCACAATTGATAAACTACCAATTTGAAATATATATTTGCTGTCCGGAGCAAGTTGGCATCTCTGGCTTATACATATATTAGATGTTAAGTAAAAAAACTATACAATATCTATGCGCCATATTTTAGTTTGCTTAACACGTTAAACGCCACCCTAATTTTACATGGCTTGCCCATCTAGCCAAACTGTAATTGACTATAAACTAAAATTGCAATTATTAGAAAGATTTTGCTAGCTTTAAAAGGTTTAGCATGACATTTATGAGAAGAAAGTGGTGAATTATATAAGACCGAATTGTTTAAAATTATTGGTGGATAAAAAACTGCAAAAGTGAATTTATTAAAACAAGATTCACAATAATTAAGTAAATTTTGAATAAATTTTCTGCAATTCCATAAAAGAGTGTCAATTTTATAGTTCTATATCATGTTACACGCTGTCAGCCAGCTGTTTTTCGCGGTCTATGTGAAAGGTCAGTGTCAGCAAGCGGTGGCAGACGCAGCCTCAATGTAATTTCAGTGCTGGCCACCGGTGGTTGACGCAGCCTAAATGTAATTTCAGTGCCAGCCACCGGTGAATGACGCAGTCTAAATGTAATTTCAGTGTCAGCCATCGGTGGTTGACGCGGCCTAAATGGAAAGTCCAGAGTCAGCCACCGATGGCTGACGCGGTGCTCAACGTGATAAGTAATTTTTTAGACGCCAAAGGTTATGACTTTTTCCCATAATTAGTAATTCACACCCTGCTTTAAAAATAGATTAATGAATGAAAAGCAAAAAAATTAAAGTTCTTCCCTTAAGGAAGCGTGAAGTACTTATCGGAAAACAATGCTTCTAAACAATTTTATGCAAAAAATATTAAAATATTACAATTGTAAAAAGCATGGCATATCTCTGCAATAGCCCAAGCCTTTTATAGTAATAATTAAAACCATAAAGAAAAAACATACTCTTATGCTAGTAATTATTTCCACGTGAAGATCATGTCTAAATGGGCAGCACCACCGGAAAGCTTTTAAATTGTGCAAAGTTGACAGACATCTATTAAAGAAATGAGGAAAATTAATAAACTACCCTAATAATAACATATCCTACAACTACCAACTACTATGGAATATCACAATTTCAGGAAATATTTTTCCTAACTGTAGCAAATGTAATGTATTAATACTACAGTGAATTATAATAAAAAGAAAAATTGTCCGCCACTACTCATACATAATTTAAATAGTTTAGTTTAATAGTTTAAATAATAATAAATAGTTATAAATAATAAATAATAATAAATAGTTATAAATAATAAATAATGATAAATAGTTATAAAAAATAAATAATAATAAATAGTTATAAATAATAAATAATAATAAATAGTTATAAATAATAATAAATAGTTTAGATAATAAAAATAGTTTAAATAATTTAAATAGAACTTGTCATTGAACGAAATGATCAAGTTCATCAGTTATGATAAAAAGTTTTATGAAAATTCAGTTCAATATCACTGAAGAGAATATTTCATAAAATTCTCCGATATTGGAGAATATGTAAATTAGTTGAATGTGTGCGATTGTATGTAATTGTAATTAATTAATAAAAATTTAAGCAACGATTGTAAGTTGGAATAATTGACGATTACAGTGATATTTATAGATGAATTTTTTATAGTACTACAATTTTTAACAGTATAGGTAATAACGGAGTAAGGTTAGAATTTATTATTACGATTATTAGCACAATCAAATATCACAAATAATATAAAATACAAGTACATAGTCATATATCACAAATAATTGAATACTTCTAAGCAATAATACTGCACCTAATTTTCAAAATATAAAGTTATTGTAACAAGCGTAAAATTGTCCGGAAAATAAATATTTTAGACAATTTAGCTATAAAAAACGATACATGAATAATTCATAGGAGAGCCATATAGAATATTTATTGATGAAAATAAGCTACTTATATGTGGTTGTTGTGAGAAAAGTATAAAATAATATTAAACAAATTTAAGTATTTATTATTATTATTATTATTGCAGTTTAGATAAAACACTAAAAAATCAAGCTTCTATCATTAATTGGTTGTTATAAATTATTAAAAACGCATAATAAATAAACTGATCACGCCTGGCCCATAATCATAGCCTGAGCATATACTTTTATAATAGACGTAAAAAGTTGTTTAAATAATACACACAAGTTGTCGCAAATGAATGTTTAAGGAGGGAAATCTAATAAACCAGAATTGCGAAAAACCTCAATTCCTGTTTGATTTGATTTCAAACACCGTCGTTGAATAGCCGCCCCAATTTTGAATTTACGATTACAAATGCCCAACTCCGTAACCTTGTAATTTGGAATCCAAATCAGAAGACAAAGGAACTCCTGGATCTAGTATTGGGTGAAATTCACATTGGTGGAAGATTTTTTGATGAAACTAACCCGCATTTGCGTTACAGCCAGAGATTAAATAAAATAAAAAAAACTATTATTAACGTAAATGATGCTTAATTACTTATGATAATAGGCACTAACTGAAGCAAAAAAGACTATATTTTAAAATAAAGTTAATAGAAAAATGGTTCTAACTCGTTTAGGAAAAAAATTAAAAAACCGCCATACCATTTTTTAAGCTAATGATGCTTAGTTAATTTTGGTAATAGTTACTAATTAAAACAAAAAAAATTAACTATGTAGTATAAAGTAAAATTAATGAAGCAATGCAGCAAATTCAGTTAGCAGAAATTTAAAAATTCTCCATACTATTTGACGCCAACGATTGTCAATTAATTTTGGAAATATGCACTACTGGTATTATGTTAGTTGGTGCAGCTTAATTGATGCCAAAAATACTAATATAGATACAGTGTATAACACTGGTATATTTGGAGAGTATAAAAATTGCATCAATATTGTGCAGTTTTAATAAAGATACTATAGAAAGAGGTTTTTGCGGATACTATAGAAGAGGAATAAACTATACGGAAACTATACGGAATCATCACTATACGGAAAATACTTTGAAAGAGAGCAGCTTAATTTCAGAAAACAGTTCAACTGTGGTAAATTTTTACTTTCATTGAGTTTACCTCGAGCAATTGTTTCATTCCAAATGATACTGAATAAAGTTAATTTTTAATTTTGATGGGATATGGATGATTCGATTTCATGGGATATTTCGGAGGATTGCGTCATCTAATAACATGGATCTACCATGAAGGACAAAATATAATAATAAATTAAAAATATTGGAGTAATTTAAGCTTTCCTTTAAGCTTAATTGAAGAAAACAGTTCAATTTGGGGTAAATTTTTACTATCATTGAGTTAACCTCGAGCAATAGTTTCATTCCAAATGATACTGAATAAAAATAATTTTTATTTTGATGGGATATGGATGATTTCATGGGATATTTTGAAGGATTGCGTCATCTAGTAACATAAAGCTACCATGAAGGGCAAAGTATAATAATAAATTAAAAATATTTTGGTAATTTTAGCTTTCTTAATTATGCCAGCATATTTTTTTCAGTTTAGTGCGTGATTTTGTAATATTGTTCGGAAATGATTTATTGATTGCTTTTTTACCCTTTTCAAAAAGATTTTTAGATAGTATCTTAATATTATAATAAATTTTATAGTATTCTTACTTGAGCAAATGTGTGAGCTTATGCTGTGCTAATGTGTTTCCAGGAGGAAATAGATCTCGATGCTTCTGCATCAATTTAAGAGAGAAATCCAAAAATATATTGAAAGACTCAGCGAGAGATGCTTCCTAAAATAATATAAACAAGACTGTTAAATACACTCAGAGGCAAATATTGAACTATAATATCAGTTCCTCGAACCTAACATAATGTACTTTACTTCATTACAATGGTGCTAAATTGAACTGTGTTTCCGTTTAAGTCAAGCCATATTGAAAGACTCAATTACATTTATTATATTGAAAGACTCATGCAAGACATGCTTCTTGTAGGATAAAGTTAGTCTGTTTTACTCTGAGAAAAAATTGTTCAACGTTGAACTATAATATTGATTCCTCTAACTATAACACCATGTACTTTGTTTCAACCTTAAAATGGTGGTAAATTGAACTGCTTCTCTGTTTAAGTTGAACAAGTTTATAAATAAATTATTAGCACGATAATCTGAAATTTTAAAAAGAAAAAAACCCTATCTATTTGTTGCTTGGCTAAAGAGGAGTTTGTCCCTGTTTTGAATTGTTAATCATAAATTTATACGGTATACTGTTACATTACTATTCAATAAAAGACAATTTTAAACGTAAGCAAATACCTCATCCCTGGAGAGTGGATTCTCCTGTTCTCCCCAAGCTTTGCTAAGGTCATCCAGTAGTTGATACAGTAAGGCATAGTCCAGAGGCACTTCCATGTGTTGCTTACTGTACATGGTCCAACGACTACGACAAAAGAGTAAGCATAAGATCATGGAGAAAAACATACGAGTAAAATCATCGTACTGTATAGTAATGACATTTCTAATAAGAAAAAAAAACTTTGATTGATAAAATTAAAATATACGCTATTTAAACTATGCACTTGGTATTTAAACGGTTTACCGAAAATTCTGTTGTTCAAAGTTATAGTTCTTGCTACCATACATTTAGCACAAAATACAAATTATTGCTTTTATCTCCATACATCATTCGTGAATTTTTGGTCTTTGTTATAACCAAACAGACAACGTTTTTGAAACAGCTAGCCGATTTTTTGTAATATTTTGCGACCTTTAATACTCCATCTTTTTTATAACATATGTTTCTATGCTACGCAGTACAAAATGACCTAAGAAATTGTTATCTATTTATAGATGATAGATAGTTTTTACACTCTTTAATGCACATTACCTAACGAAAAGTCTAGCTCTTATGTCCAGGTCAAATTTCTTTTTCACTATTTTGAAACCATACTAGCAGTAAATGGTTAAAAATCGTATAGTTTTGTATTCATGGTTTTATAACAAAACTAGTTGTTAACTTTTTTTCAAAACCATAAAGGTAAAAAAAAAATTCTGTAGCCCAAACTTATCTGTTAATCAGATGAATAGACTGCTGTCTGTCATTTTACCATAATTTTCGAATAAAAATTCCAAACTAAGCTTTAAATGTCTTTAGAAAAACTGTGTATTTAGGAACGAGTGAAGCAAATTAAGGATTTTTTTTCTCTGAAGAATGGCTTCCATAAAGTTTTTAAGCATATTTTGAAGAGATTTTGTGGACACCATGTATACAGACATTTTAATGAAAGTGAAAACGGATAAAGACTTTCTTAAAACTCCAAAAGAAAATGGGAAATAATGTATATTTTTTAATTACCATAAAGTCTGCTGAAGCTCTGTAATATCTCCCTGGATTGCATGTTGATGCAGTATAGTCAACGCTGGTTGAGGCAAGTCACCGGCCCACTCATAGCTTGGTCCCTTGAAAGTAAGCAAAACATTTTACATATTTTAAAAAGAATATTTGAATAAGGAAATGAATAATTTTCAATAAACTAATGTGATGCTTTGTAATTGAAATAGCAAATGCATCGTATCTCATTTTACTTAATAAGTAGCACAATACACACACATTTTACATTAAAAAAGTTGATAGAGGAGAATTCATTAGAAAGAGTTTAAGTATTTCTCTCCGTATGACCCCCTACTCCTTTTGGTTTAATCCTTTAAACTCTTAAAGAGTTTGCTCTTAAATTATTTTTATTGATTAACCGTCACGAAAAAAGCTGTCACAGGAACCCACATCCGAAAATGACAAAATACTGTTAAGTTAATCTAATTCACTTTAAGCTTGTTTTAGGGAGAGTTAAAACATTTTGCCGTATAGCAGAAAATTAGTTTTGTATATCGATTAATATGTCATGGATCACTTTCCCTTCTCAAGAACAGGCTAGAAATCAAGCATTCTTACTATAAATTTTTTCTCATTTTTGAGGAAGGCTCCCCGTGGAAGTTATTTTGATGGTACGATAGAGAAAACACTTTCGTAAATATTTAATCTGAATAATTTATGTAAATATATATATTTTAATTTTATTTTCACTATTGTATTATTCTTATTTTTAAATGCTTCAGTTTTTATGAAACATTTAATTTACTTGTAAATATATACTAAATTTATCAATACTATATTTAATTTATCTGATTATGGAGAGCGTTCAAGTCAACTAATTTATGACTTAAAAATATAAGATCCAAAAACTCCGTGAATCGGTCAATCAGTTAACACAAAATTTCCATACCAATACGATATTTAAATATTATTTTTATTGCCTGAACATATCTTTAAGTTCTACGACGATAAGGATGTGAATATGTATATTTTAATTTCGCTCTTATTATTGTATTACTTGTATTATTCTTATTTCTAAATGCTTCATTTTTTATGAAAAATTTAATTTACTTGTAAATATATGCTTAATTTATCATAATTTATCTGATTATTGAGAGCGCTTAATTCATGACTTAAAAATGTAAGATCCGAAAACTCCGTAAATCGGTAAATCGGTTAACACAAAATTTCCATACCAATACGATATTCAAATATTATTTTTATTGCCTGATTATATCTTTAAGTTCTACGACGATAAGGATGTGAATATGTATATTTTAATTTCGCTCTTATTATTGTATTACTTGTATTATTCTTATTTCTAAATGCTTCATTTTTTATGAAAAATTTAATTTACATGTAAATATATGCTTAATTTATCATAATTTATCTGATTATTGAGAGCGCTTAATTTATGACTTAAAAATGTAAGATCCGAAAACTCCGTGAATCGGTCAATCAGTTAACACAAAATTTCCATACCAATACGATATTCAAATATTATTTTTATTGCCTGAATATATCTTTAAGTTCTACGACGATAAGGATGTGAATATGTATATTTTAATTTCGCTCTTATTATTGTATTACTTGTATTATTCTTATTCCTAAATGCTTCATTTTTTATGAAAAATTTAATTTACTTGTAAATATATGCTTAATTTATCATAATTTATCTGATTATTGAGAGCGCTTAATTCATGACTTAAAAATGTAAGATCCGAAAACTCCGTAAATCGGTAAATCGGTTAACACAAAATTTCCATACCAATACGATATTCAAATATTGCTTTTATTGCCTGATTATATCTTTAAGTTCTACGACGATAAGGATGTGAATATGTATATTTTAATTTCGCTCTTATTATTGTATTACTTGTATTATTCTTATTTCTAAATGCTTCATTTTTTATGAAAAATTTAATTTACTTGTAAATATATGCTTAATTTATCATAATTTATCTGATTATTGAGAGCGCTTAATTCATGACTTAAAAATGTAAGATCCGAAAACTCCGTAAATCGGTAAATCGGTTAACACAAAATTTCCATACCAATACGATATTCAAATATTGCTTTTATTGCCTGATTATATCTTTAAGTTCTACGACGATAAGGATGTGAATATGTATATTTTAATTTCGCTCTTATTATTGTATTACTTGTATTATTCTTATTTCTAAATGCTTCATTTTTTATGAAAAATTTAATTTACTTGTAAATATATGCTTAATTTATCATAATTTATCTGATTATTGAGAGCGCTTAATTCATGACTTAAAAATGTAAGATCCGAAAACTCCGTAAATCGGTAAATCGGTTAACACAAAATTTCCATACCAATACGATATTCAAATATTGCTTTTATTGCCTGATTATATCTTTAAGTTCTACGACGATAAGGATGTGAATATGTATATTTTAATTTCGCTCTTATTATTGTATTACTTGTATTATTCTTATTTCTAAATGCTTCATTTTTTATGAAAAATTTAATTTACATGTAAATATATGCTTAATTTATCATAATTTATCTGATTATTGAGAGCGCTTAATTTATGACTTAAAAATGTAAGATCCGAAAACTCCGTAAATCGGTAAATCGGTTAACACAAAATTTCCATACCAATACGATATTCAAATATTATTTTTATTGCCTGATTATATCTTCAAGTTCAACGACGATAAGGATGTGAATATGTATATTTTAATTTCGCTCTTATTATTGTATTACTTGTATTATTCTTATTTCTAAATGCTTCATTTTTTATGAAACATTTAATTTGCATGTAAATATATGCTTAATTTATCAATAGTATATTTAATTGATCTGATTATTGAGAACGTTTACGTCAACTAATTTATGACTTAGAAATATACGATTCAAAAACTCCGTGAATCGGTCAACAAAAACTGTCAATACCAATACGATATTCAAATATTATTTTTATTGCCTGAATATATCTTTAAGTTCTACGATGTGGATTTCAACTTTGTAAATAAACGTTATTGTTTATCATTTTTGGTGCATACACAATTTTGTTGTTGGTGATTGGTACTTATTGTCAAATTTCTTAAGTAATCTTTCATCATTTAATAATTCTATTAAATGAAGCTATTTGGGTAATGATTGATCGCTAAGAGTAAAAGATGGACTTACTCTTATGCACGCTGTACTTTCGTGTAATTAAAATGACTTAACAATCACTATGCCATTTCGCTTTGGTAGGACAAGTGTTTATCACTTGCAGAAGAAAAGCTTAGGGGATGCTGATTAAAGATAGAATTATGATGAGAACTACTTATATTCCTTTTAAAACAAATTAGAACTTACAAAATGTTGTTTTAGCTCATGTTGAATGAACACCCATAAAAGCTCTTGATGCTCGACTACCTCCTTCCAATTGTCATCCTCCCCTGCACTGTCTTTGTCTTCTCGTGTACTCAGTGAAATCTTCAGTCGTATCTGCCCTTGAACACTCGATCGCTCAGTTCTCCCCTCAAGGCAGAACCAACGATCAAGCCCCGAGGACGGGATATCCTGGTACAAAAAATCATTAAATTAATATTTTCTAAATAAATTTAATATCATAATTTAAGCTAAATGATAAGCACGTCAATGCAATTGATGTACTTATCATTTATACGTACTTATCATTTATACGTAAATAGCACTGTTCAAATGCAATAAGGGACATACAGTGCCGTTAAAGTTTTAAGAATTGTTCTAGTTTATTTCATATTAACAGCAACGAGGGCGCTTAATCAATAAACATACACATGTACAGGGAGAAAGAATGAAGAATGGAATGTAAAGAAGAATGTATGAATTTCCCTGGCACCACCTTCAATGACGAGAGGCATGCGCACCGTAAAATGTCGTATTACAGACACCTGTGTTGCCACACTAATAGCCTTTATTTGTCTTTGAATAGCGCACTTTAGCTCAGAAACAGTTTTCGGATTCCTCGACTACACTTTGTCATCAAGATTTCCGCACAGAAACCAGTTACATAAGTTGAAATCAGGAGAGTAAGGTGGCTAGTTTATGTCCAATGTTTTGTGATCCAGTTAACTCAGATCAATCATAAGATTCTGAAAGTGCGCTTGCAGCAGAGCAAACACGTTGAAGACGCGATGAAGTATACCACCATTTTTCATAAACAACACCAATTCCTCTGCGGGGTGAATTTTTTTTGGTCACCCTGTAACTAGTCAAATTCACTAAAGGATACACTGGGTCATAAAACTATCGTTGGGAAGTGTTCCAGTTTGTGGTTGTTGCTGGTAATGTGTGAGGTAGAGTGTGCGTTTCTTGCTTTTCAGTGGCGCCATCTATGGTCAAGAGTTCAACTTCTGCCACACCATATGTCACACCCGTTTATAGGGCGGGTGTGACATATGGTGTGGCAGAAGGCGTTTATAGGAATATACAAAATAAAATTATTATTCGAGAATAATAAGCAAAATATCAATAACTAATTGTTTCACTATTTGCATTTGAGAAGTCAATTGTTCTATCCCAGCAATGCAGAAACAAATTTAAAAATAGCTGAATTAGACGTATTTTTTCTCAGCAAAAACTGAATATATATTCAGAATTTTTTTTTTGTTTGTTTGTTACTCTGCCTTTGGTAAACAATTTAACGATTAAGGGGGGAGGGAGGATTAAATTACGTTCCGTTGCTTTTTTAAAATTTTTCTCATTATTTTTTTAAAAACAAAATTATGTAAAGAAAATTTTGCGAATTTAGAAGAAAAGCTTGTTAAAATGTAACAGAACAACAGTACAAAATTAAAAATAATAATATAAAACGTAATTTTAAGCATTTTAGTTATTTAAATATAGTTCTATACTCATTACTGTCATTCAGAAAGAATAATTAAAAACAAAGATGTTAGTAACATACTTAAATGCGTCACAAAAGATTTTTTTTTTTACAGATAAAGGCAATTATTTAAAAAATAAAGTAAAATAGATTAAAAAAATAATAATAAATAAATTAAAAGAAATACTACGGATTAGTTTGAATTATTTAAATTTGCAACTTGGGTAAAGTGTTAAAAAAGAAGAAGAAAAAAAGCATTTATATTAATTTATATTTCATTCTCATACTGTTTCTAAGCATAAAAAGTTCAAAATTTACATGCACAGTTCATAAACATATTTAAATTAAACTATAAATATTACCTCACAGCGAATATTGACACAGCCTAAAAAGTCATCAATATTCTCTCCGGTGCTTGTGCGAGCAGATTGTGCGATTTGTTTGAAATACCTGAAATAATAAAATTTTATACATTAAAAATTAATTTTAAGAATGATAAGACGTTTACTAAATATATTTATATACAGGTCTATCAACTACTACGGTTTTGCAAAATATTTTAAGGACTGATAGACATTTAAAAACTTAAAGTTTCCAAATTCCAGGTAATTCCTGGACTATCGCATTGATGTATACCGTGTGACCAAGGGTTCACACATAGAACACCTGTAATGTATATAAGTAAAACTTGAATAGTTTCTAAATAATTTCATATGTTTCTTTTTTTCATATTCGTCTCCTTTTTTTTTTTACTATAACGCTTCGAAACCCCGGAGGGAATTATGAATAACCCTGTATATATTTGTGCGTGTATGATATTATAAAAACTAATTAACAAAAAGTAATTAAAATATACCATTAAAACAATTTGATTCTAAATAATAAAATATTATTTAGTATTATGTTCTCACAATTTTGTGAAATAGGAATTTAATCATCATTAAACACTTAAATTTATGCCCAATTTATATTCCAATCCTTATTCTCCAATGCGTTTCTCAGTAAATATAGTCCGTAAATCTTTTAAAATATTAATGAAATAAAACGGCGGCAGAATTTGTTATTTTTAAAATAGATGACAAACATTTGGTACATTTTTTTAGTAAGTTAAAAATACTTTGAATGGCGGTTGAAGACAAACTTTTTTTTAATACATTGGTGTTTAGAGTTTTGTTAAAGTTTCAATTTTCTCCGATTAATTTAATTTTGATTGGCATGTTTCATTGCACTTGTATCAGTTTTCGATAAAAGTCGACATAAATGGATAGTTGCCTAGAATGTGTGGCTATAATGTTGAACTTACTTTTAAACTACATTTTAAAAAAAATAGACCAAGTAGACATCTTTTCAATAATTTATTAAAATTGTACTATTCAATTTTTCGATTTTGAATGCACTTAAATTTCTCAGTAGAACTAGTATCAACTAAGATTTTTTAATAGAAATTTAACTGAATTTCATCAATAATTTACGTCGAAATGATTTTATCATAGCAAAATAGCAATATGAAAAAAAAAAAAAACAAATCGCTGGAATAAAAAATATACTCACCTTCCTAAACCTTTTAAACTAGAAACTTCATTTAATTTTCTAGCGGCGTCGAAGACAGATGATTCATCATCATGATCCCTAGAATATATGACAACAAATATAAGAATTTCTAAAGTATCGAATTTTATAAAAATAATAATTATTAATACATTGATTGATTGTTATTAATTTGATTATATTTATAATAAAATTTCAATAAAATTTCAGCAAATAAATGAAAGAAGCATAAAGTCAATTTAATATTCTAAAAACTTATTGTATAATATTAATAATGCATATATTATGTAAATGAAGAAATAGCAAACTATTATAATAGAATTTTTTAATATATCTATGACATTTAAAATACAAATATTTTAATGCCAGTAATAAAAAATCGAGTTTCGTATTTTCTGAATTCAAGCTACTCACAGTAAATAAAGCGATTTTTTTTCTATTTTTTTACATATATATATATATATATATATATATAATAATAATTTGATTTTTTTATGAGTAATTTAATCGATTGTCCATAATCATTTGGGTCTTACTTTGCTTCGTTATCAAAAAATAACATTATTATCCTTACGCCTAGCTTTAGCAATGCAAAGATATTTCAGCAATTGATAAAAATTGTATTAAAGAATGGCTTTGATTGAGTAACATTTAACCGTTAATTTTTTAATATAATAATTATGATTTATTTTTTTATGACGTGTGTTTTGAAGTAAAAAATTGATTGCTTGTAAAAATACATTCTGCGATAGATATTAATTTTAAAATGTGTGTTGAAAACTACTTGCTTTAATTTATTTTGTTAATAAATTAAAATAAAATAGTTTGAATTTTTTTTTTTTTTTTTTTTAATTATTGAAAAGAAAGAAAGAAAAGGGATTATGTGTATAGCACTTGTACAAAAGACGTCATTATTACTCACTGAGAAAAACAAAACAAAAATAAGTTCCAGTGCTGCCATCTGACAAAATGTTTCCGAACACAACTAAAATACGAGTTGAACAAATAATTTAACTTAATTTTTGATTAAATGCAATTCTTTAAAACTTATAAAGCAGTATATTAAAAAAACAAAAAACAAGCACATTTGTATTACTAAAAATTAATAAGAAATTTTAAAAATAACAATTCATAATTGACGAAAAAATAATTTGATTTGTTACAAATAGTGCTGCCATCTATTTATTTTTGAGAGAACAAAAATTGCTGGATAACATTCAGATTTCCATCCTAAAATTAAAAAACATTTTACTGAAAAAAATATTAAAACGCAAATATTTTTCAATGTTACATCTGCCAAATTGGTAATTATTTCAGATTGAACTTTAAATGTTTAATTGTTTCAAAAATTTTGAAAAATAAGTTTCGAAATTGCTGACATCTATAATATTTTGTGATTTACGTGAAATATTTCCTTGGATTTATTTACTTTATCCACTTATAAGTAGCTTTTTTATATAGTTAATGAATTTATTTTTATTATGATGCATTTATGATTTCATTTTTATTACAATACTTTCATGACTTTATTTTCATTATCATATTTAGTGGAATCATGCAACCGAAATTTCAACCATTTTAGACTAGAATATTTAAATCTCCATTGCTATTGCGTGCCTAATGAAAATGCAATATATATTCGTTTCGCAAAAGATTTTTTTTCCATATCATTGCCAAAGAACCTATCGTCAATTGAAATTTTGAACACTTTTCAAATTAACTACAGTTCTAAAATCTCCACTAAAACTCTGTTACTGATATCACTTAAAGTTTAATTTGCCTCTTGACCGCTATAAATAGATTTTATCGTTACATAATTGCCAAAACGATTTTCTCATCTTCATAAATTTCTAAAATTTTGATACGTTCATAGGGCACAAACTCAAAAAATAAGACAACACTAGTCATAATTAGTTAAAAAATAAATAAATAGATTTTTAAAAGACTACGTTTTTTAAGTAGACTAAAAAGGAGAAAATTTTCTTCAAAAAATCAAATTCATATGACTTAAATAATAATTTTATATGTCTTATATGAAGTGGAAATTGGAATAGTAATTAACTTTACTTATTAGAAAAAAGAAAAAAGGAAATAGATTTATGAAAAGGCATTTCCATCTTATTTTTAAACTATTACTTATAGTTTTATTTTTGTTGTCAAACAGAGAACGATAAGGCAAGAAAGGTATTTTTCTGTGCTGTATAAAAGTGGAATTTTTCTATTATTCAATTAAATTTTTTATCAATTCTATTTTATTATTACAATTTAGGGACTGTTCAAAATAACGTAAGCATGTTTCTGTCAAATTTTTTTTAAAAAAATTTGACCTTTTTCTTTGTTATAAACCTTTTCCCGTGGTTTAGAAAGTCGCAGTATCCCCCCCTTTTTTTTTGTGTAGTAGTCTATTTTTAGAATTTAGTTCAAATAAAAGAAGCAACTTTGTATAAGAAAAAATTTTGGATTTTACACATTTTTTTTAAAATTTTGTGAAAAATATTATTTCGGAATATTTTGTGTTCTTCTGTGTTAGTCATCCTTAACTACTGCAACCCTTAAAAGAAATTGTTTCCCATTTTTTTTCTTTCCCCTAATTTAGTTTTTATTCTTAATTTCAAATTTTTCTATGTAAATTTTTTTGTTGCCTTTTTTCTTGGATTTAAGAAAATTTTAAAAACAATGGGATTTTACTGACTTTTTTTTAACGTAAGCATTGATAATGCATCTCCCCTTGTTAGCAAATATTAGCAAATCGCAAACCACCTTTCATGTTTACTTAAGAAATTAGCAAAGCTCCGATTTTGTTCTAACTTTGATTATCGTGTAGCATTCAAATTTTAGAATTAAATTCAAGAGACAAATGTAACTTAGCATCAAACAAAATGTATGTTTCACTTCATTTATAAAATTTTGAGTGGAATATTCTTTAGAAAAATTTTGTGTCTGCTTGTGATCTCTGAAGCTCAAAGAAATTAAATCCCAATTTTTCTCCCCTAAGTTCAACTTTTACTTCAGATTTGAAATTTTTGTTTGTAAAATATATTGTTGCATTTTCTATCTGCTATATTTTGGCTTTTATTTCATTCTATAATCGGCGTTGAGCAGTCGACCCAATACTGAGTATACGACTATCAATGTTCAACTCCATAGCATTTTAATTTTGAGCTCAACCCAGAAGACAAGAGAATTCCTTGGTCAAGCATTAGAACAAAATAGATTTCGTGGAGGACTTTTTAAAAGAATTAACCCATATTTGCGTTACATGAAGAGGAAAATCACGAAAACATCCCATGCTTAGCCTAACGGCAAGGGGACTACATGTGAAAATAATGGAATTTTAATGTCTTACAAATGCTTTGCTCATATCTTCCTTGTGACCAAAATTAAGCAAGTCATAAACCATATCGCACTTTTAGTACTTACGTAATATTTCACCGATCCCTTATTTAGTTTTATTTAAAAAAAAAATTGATTATAAATTATTTTGACTTAGTAAATAAATTTTTACCAAATATCTAAATGTAGTCTATCCGTTCTGATATCTTCTATGTCTCTGCAAAGAAAGAAAAAAAAACACTAATAAGACAAAATACATTGACAAAAAATTTAAAGAATTACATAATGGATATTTAACAATGCAAAACAATTAAGAACAGGGAAAGGCCTATTCCGTGCTACTTCATTAAACTCACAAAGAATGTTTCTTGAAGGTGGTTGCAATGAATGGCAAGATAATAAAGAGATGAGGTCACAGTTAAATTACTTTAAAATGATTTAAGCTCTTTGTATCTGATATATCAAGGCTTGCGTCAGCTTATTCAACTCGAAAAGTAACTGATTTTTTGAAATTACCTTAACTGACCCATGATTACTTTCGATTTTTTTTTGTTTTCGTTCTTCAAGGTCGTGGTTTTCTTTACTGCGTGGGGAGTGACGGCGTGTTTAAGAAATGTATTGTGAAGTCAGATAATAGTAACAGTTTAATGTTTGGTTGTAGTTGGTTATTTTATTTCACAAAGATAGAATGCTGAAGGATATCTCACAAAAGATCAAACATTCTAATAGAGGGTAAAATGTCACGTTGCGTAAACTGTATTCTTTTAATTTAATTGAAATTTCTATAAGGAAATCGAGGGCGTTTACACTTTCTTTCTTTCTACAAAACTCAAATGCGAGAAAAAAGAAACGATATTTAGCAACTTGTTAAGTTTTATGAACTTGGATGATTAGTCGAAGTACTCGGAAAATCATAGGTGCCACCTTGTTAAGTTAAACTTTTCTTTCCGGTAGCAACGCTTTAACGCAAAAGTTAAATCTTCTGAATATACTTAGGGAAATTACCTACTATGATTGTACTATTGTATATACCAGGAGTGACCAAGCTCCTTGATAGTCGAGCCATTTTTCAAAATTTGAAATTTTTCGCGATCAGCAATTAAAAACGTATTTAAAAGGTATGCAAAAAAGGTATAATTTTTTTTTTTTTTACATAAATTATATTTATCGAAAACATTTAAGTAAAAGTACAAAATATGTGTATTGAATTTAAATATTAAACACATTTATTCTACTTCTATTGATAATTCTTTAAAATTTAGTGAATAATTTGTGACAGCACTTCTCAGTAATTCTTTGAGATGCTGGCTAGTTAATACTGATCGGTGTTTGGATTTCCGAATTTTAAAGTGGAATAAAATGATTCACATAAATACGTTGTTCCGAATATTGAAATAATTCGACAAGCAGCTTTTTTTTAATTCAGGATACTTCGATTCTGGTACAAATTTCCAAAATTCAGTAATCGACGTTGACTTATATTTTAATTGTAGAGCTTGATCTTCTTGCATCTCTATTAATTCTAATTATCCAGATGCTTTTCGTGTCATAATTATATTAGAAATTGAAAACTCACCTTGAATTGAACAACGTTGCACTTAGTCTTTCATATTTATTCTCAGCAATTTAAAAGACATTTTGAAACACATACGGAACGATGATAATTTAAAAGGGAACTGGGGTGCATTTATCGAGAGCCACAAATAATCCTTCAAAGAGCCGCATGTGGCTCGCGAGCCACAGGTTGGTCACCCCTGGTATATACATCAGCCAGCACTTATACTTTTATGTACAGGTGAGATAGTTTAGTTTTTAGAAAACTTTTAGTACCTTTAGTAATATTATAATACGGCTCAGTAAAATCTTACGTGGCGACCGTATAAGTCAGCAACTACAGAAAAACAATAATATATAATAGTTGCTTGGATTTTTTGATTTGAAGTTATCTATACGTTTTCTGATGATCAGGTTATCTAATTCTAGGTATAATAACTGTACAATAAATCATATGGTTGGTTAACTTGTTTCATCATGCTTTAATGTAACTCGGTGGAGTTTTAATAGTGGCATGCGAAGACTTGTTGAAAAAATAACCTAAAACAAATCTAAATTCTTAATTAAAGGAAAATACTTGAAAAAATACACTAAAAATTTCACTTTTTCAAACTCTGTTTTCTTTAGGGAATTTTGAAATTGTATCACCAAGCACTTTTCCAAAATTTCCCAGTTTAGCTGTTAGACATTGAAATAGTTAGAATTAACACATAATTATGCACGGATGCTTTTTTTTCTAAGCCCATAATGGTACGAAATGAACTCATATGAGCCTAAGCCATCCTAGTTTATCAGTATCTTCAAAAACTAATCTTCATATGGATGATGTCTATAGATAAGTACTTTATTTACGACGCACTAGACCTGCATAAAAAGCTATTGGCGAGGGTCAGGAAAACATCCCTGAGGATGATCCGAAGACATGCCATCACAATTTTGATCCTCTGCAGAGGGAATGGCACCCCTGCCTTGGTAGCCCGACGACCAGCGCACGAAGTCGAGCTAATATGGATTAGAAAAAACTACAAATTTAACAAACACATCAATTAATAACTATTTGTTTAGTATGTAGTTGGCATTACGTATTTCATGTTCTTATGTGTAACATAGATACATATAAACATATATGAGAAAAAACTACAAATCTGAATTCCACATTAACAAAATACTATTTGTTTAGTATGTTAGTTGGCATTAGGTTCATAATTTCTTTAATAATTTTTATAACCTAGTGACTGGCGCAGTATAGCCATATCTGGCTCTTGAGCCAATAAACCCTAATCAACCAACCAAACAATCTTATTTTTATTTTATACATAACGGAGAAAAATTATATAAAATATTAGTTCATATAATCATAAAATATTAGTTTGTACTTTCGTTCTATTTACACTCATGGACAGAAAAATTAGCGCACCAAGAAGGAGTCGTCAAAATGAAACGAAATTTTACATACGTCATGACTACTTTGGTATTAGTAAATGTTTAGAAAATCAAAGAAAAACGATAATCTTTGATTTTCTAATCATTTACTTATATCAAAGTAGTCATTACGTAGGCAAAATTTCGTTTCATTTTGACGACTCCTTCTTGGTGCGCTAATTTTTTTGTCCATGAGTGTAATACAGTGCTTTTTCAATTTCTATTAGTAAGAGTTACTTACAAAAAATATGAGTTATTTGCGAAAAAAATCTCTTAATCAGCTTATAAATAATATAAAATTTTTGTATTGAAATAATTAATACTTAGAAATTTTATTTACACCAGAAGACTCGTGCATTTCTGATTAGAAGCTAATGAATCTATTTGCTGACACATTCATTCTAAATTCCGGGTAGAGTATCAGCTTAGTTGCTCTAGAAAATAAATATATGAAGCCTAAAATGCAAATACAAAAGAAATTTTTAAAACAATGGTTTATGAGAAAAATTCGATGAAAAGCTTTAATTAATCATTAACTTTCTTTCAAACGAAAAGCTTTCCCTTTCAACAAATCCCCAATATTTTTTGGCGAAGCTCTCTACTCTTTTTTCCAAAATTTTAAGTGGGGCGGATATAAAAACTGAAATGGTTAATTACCGCTTATGAGCGAAAATAGCTTTAGGCGATAGTTTGATAATGGGGAGAAGAATAACCAAACAAAGGGTATTGTTATTGATATAATGGAGGAAAAAAAAGTTATATTAAAAAGTGCCTGTACTGTTGCACAGTATTCTCGAAACTTTCCTATTTCTAAATATAAAAAAAACATGTTTTTTGGTTGAGATGATTCTTTCAACCGTGAATAGTTTTAGTCATCAAAATTAAAGATTGCTTTTATGTTTTTTATTTATTTTTGTCTCAAATATTTTTTTTTATAAGGCATTTTTCCGTAGAGAAAAAAGTTTTTCTTGAAGTTTCAAATTCCTGGTAATAGATTTTTAATGAAATTTGCACTATGTTTATTGAAAGTGTGGAAGATTTTACTTTTTACGTAGCGATTTAGTTTTATTGAGGGGGATATGAACCTCTGAGGAATTTAAAAAAAAATCAATTTGCACAAATAGATTTATATTATGTATTATTATATTATGTATTATTATGTTATGCATTATTATGTTTATTATTATATTATGTATTATTATATTATGTATTATTATATTTTGTATTATTTTATAATGTTTATATTATATTTTGTATATGTATTATTATGTTTGCTTAATGTATTTAATTATCTTTCAAATGGTGCATGAATTATGTTTTTATTTCTACCAGAAAGCAAAAGAAGACTAATTTACACACTTCGAATGGCTCTCTGTCTTCACTAAATGAATTATTTTTTTTCCTTTTTTTTTTCTTTTACGAATTATATGCTGTTGTGTGTTTGCAATTGTTAGTCCATGTTATACTTAGTGAAGCATGAAGAGTTGCGTAATAAATTTAAATAAAAAAAAACTGGGGCCTATTAAAAGTTTGCAAAATCAGATAATAACACCGGGGAATAAGTTTCTTTCTTGTTTTCTGCTGCATGGGATATTTTTAAAACGGATTTTGGATATTTTTGCGTCGCTGATTAACCGGTGTTTCTCTGTCCAAGCTATAATGTTTTTTCTAAGATGACATTTTAAGTCTGTTTTTTGTCGAAATGTTTAAGTTTAAAAACGTTATCTATACCAAAGAGTCACATATTTGTTGTGATAAACTTCCAGGGTAGATAGGACATATTATAATATTTAAAACTGCTTAGGAACTTATGCCGACATTGCCGGGCTAAAGCTCCTATGCAGTTTTTATTATGATGATGTGCTCTTACTCCCCCAGAAATTCGTCGTAACATTGATGCAGCTTCCTGTTAAATATAAAGTTTTTAAAACTGTACTTTTCCATCAAAAATAAACCAGGAACGCTAATAACCTTCTAACCAAAGATTAAAATAAAGTAACTGATCAACTTAAAGGGCCTTTTTGTTTACTTACAATCTAAATTGTTCATTCCAACGTGGGTTCAGTGTCTGTGGTTTCACTGAAGTTGTCCTGATGAATTTGGCTGGCAGCGTTTCGGATATGCTGTTGCTGCGTATCCTGTCTTTTCTTTTCAGGGAAGCCCCCAATTTTTTAAGGCCACCCTGCCTTCTAGGACTTCCTTTTATACTTCCAGTTCCGAATTCATCATCGGAACTGTTTCTTCTTTCTAGAGTGTTAGCTGGTTGGATACCCAGCATACAATACGGATCACTAAAGCCTGTAAAACAAAGATGCATTCATTTTTTTTCAAAGTTTATTTCGTTCGATTTTCGTTTAAAATTTTAATAAAAATTACAAAATTGCATTTTGAAACGGTCTGGTTTTTTAAGAACAATGTATTAAAAACTTAACTTGTATCCTACACACAAACAATCAATTTAATTGATGAAACAATCTTTCGGAAAATTTAATTAATTATTTCTTTAAAACGGATTTAAACTAGCATGTACAGTTTGACAACAACGGAATATATATATATATATATATATATATATATATATATATATATATATATATATATATATATATATATATATATATATATATATATATATATATATATATATATGTATATATATATATATATATATATATATATATATATGCCATATGCTGATTGTACGAAAATCGTTGACGTTATTTGCCTTGTAGGAAGTTCACCAGTATTTTTTATTCAGCATTCATCACTTTTTTAGGCTCATTTGCAATGAGTTCAAAACTTTTAAGCAGTTACGAAACTAAAAATTCATTAGCTAAATTAATCTGGTTTATTGCAATTCGTTTACAATGCGTTTGCAACACATTACAGAAAAAGGATATAATTCATTGAAGATACAATAATGATTACTCAATTAATCTCAATTAATTTGATTCAGCATATTTCTTTACTGAAGGGGATAGCATAGTTCATGGCTAATTATAATAAGTACAGTCCAACCCAAACTGTTTGAGTTAATCTTTGTAGAGTTTTTTAATTAACTTAAAGGTAAATGGGCTGATTGTAATTAGTCTAAAAATATCGAGTTAAAAAGAAAGTACGAGATGTTTTTCCTTGGCTTGGAGTATTTAATAATGACGGCAATATTTGCAAAGCGCCAGGTCCTGTAATAAATTTAGGGCGCAAATAACTGACGTTGCTTATGAGATTTCTTTGAATACATGAGAGACCTGACAAAATGTTTGATTAAAAGGAAAAAAAAAAGAGTTAAATCAAGCTTCAAAAAGTATTAAAGCCTGTAATAAACAAAAAAATGCAAAGATAATTAAAACAACCTTAAGTGCAACAAAAACTAGAGTAATTGTGTCGTCATAAGTTTAAGTAAATCGAATGAAAATATAAACAGTTTTCATGACATGTGTACGAAAAACCTGGTTTGAAGAATGCCATTTGAAGTTTGTGAATATATTTTTCTCCTTTAAGTTTGCATTAATGCAAAATATGCTGTTTATTTCTCATTCATGCAACTTTAACTTTTACGATTATATTCTTATCTTCCCAAAATATAAGAAATCATGTAACAGTGATTATATTCTACAGCGTTGTGAATGAATGATGCTTCTAAGAATGATAACCTGATTTCCAAGTTTTCCATCCGATATTGTTACATTATTATTGGTCTTATAACCTTTTTTTTATCTCAATATATACATTGCTTTATCGTACTAAATAGTTTCACGTATTACAGTGTAAAGAATTTCGGATCAAATTACGGTAAAAAGTACGAGCATTCAGGGTGCTGGTACATTTTACCATGAGATCAATTTTTACCGAAACATTGTAAAAAACAAAATATCTGATATACCGCAATTTTTACAGTAATAATTACTGTAAAATCACTCCAATTAAACTAATATTACTGTAAATACTGCTGTATAAGACTTTACAGTAAAATGGATTTTACAGTAAAATGGATGCACTCTAAGTTCCAGAACTTTGCACGGTAATTTGATCTGTAAATTTTTACAGTGTATGTAATAGGATATTACAAAATAATTTGATCTTTGTAAAATGAAGAAAGCAAATTTGCATACTGAGAAATTTTTTTCTCTCCACATCTTACGTTATGGTGTTAAATTTATTAGATAATTGTAAATAAATAAATGAAATTATTATCAAGTTACCGTTTGGATCTTTAGCTTCTAAGCCTTGAGCTTCTACCACAGTAACATTTACAACAAGTATAGGAGGCTGAGGAAGAAAAAAAAAACAAAAAAATAAACATGAATAGGATTGATTTTCACTGAAACCATAAGAAAATATCTCATACATTAAAACAATCTACTTCTAAATAGCAAGTGTGACTAATATGATAGTATGGAAACTAATATGTGATAATCTAATAAATCACAAATTAAATGTTTGTTAAATTTTCATTCGAAAACAAATTTTTGTGACAGTATTAAATAGTGGTACTTATTTTTAACTCTAAATATTAAAAAAATCCCACTTTATGCTCATACAGGTCATATTTACTTACTAAATATAAAAATACTACAAATCTATCAGATTTTTACTATCAGAAATTTGAAATATAAATTTTAAAAAAAATAAAGAAAAATCTTTGAAGTTTTATGGTTTGCTAAAATTATAATTAATGTTAACATTGTAATTAATTAAACTTAAAATAGTCGTCATATCAAAATTAATTTTAAACATAAAAAAAATTATATATCAATCGATTAAAATTTATTAATACAGATCTTGCTTTATGGGAAGCGAAAATTAAAAAAAAAATGATTCATGACAATTATTCTGAATAATTAAAAAAAATGATCAAATTGTTGAAAGATTTGATCAACGTTCTTCAAAACTGAACAATAATGAATTTTCTACTTAACTATGTATTTATTATATACTACTAAATAAGCATATATTTATGGCATAAGGTTTTTATTAGTTATAAATGATATTAAATCGTCTGCTTTCTTTAAAATAAATAGGTTAATACTAATGCTACATTATCAGGAATTGACATAGAGACTGAGAAAAAGATACTAATGTTGTACTCAATTTTACTTGTAAACTGATGTGTTTTCAGAAATTACACGAAATTAAATAATAAAATATGGTTTTTGAGGAAAAAAATGTAGCATTAAATGCATAATATACATAAAGTATAATATAGAGAAATTAATAAGTTACATTTTAATACAATGAACATTGGAAAGATTTTTGGGAAAAAATCAAATCGTTATTAATAATTTCTCTGCGGATTATATTTGTAAAATAATGTTAAGAAACTTATGGAATTAAAATCAAGTATAAAAATAAGATAGAAGTAAAACACTTTGTGATTGGTTTAATAACAGAGAACATTAGAAATGTAATAACATAAAAGGGGTTTTCACAAAATAAATTACCGATAATTAAATAAGGATAACATACCATTGGTTTAATTTTATATTTCCGACTATGAAAATCATGACTGTTTGAATCGTAAAACATTTCTAAAATAATATATGAACTTTGAACTTTTTATTTATATTATCTTTTATAAGGAAAAAAAATATCAAACGTCACATTTAGAGTAAGAATTTTGCTGAAGATAGGTGTTGTGTAAAATCTAGAGAAACATTCAATAACGAAAGGTATATATCCTTCATTGGAAAAACGGAAGCTTTTTCCTGGCAACTTCCGTATGCTGTTTGGTTAGTTTCTTTAAATCTTTATCTTTATAACAAATATGAATAAAAATAAGTTTTTTTCAGTGTCTCTAACTAGTTTTTATTTGCTTCTTGAATATTGGAAAGGAATAAAAAGCTCCATCTCCCCAATTTGCCAACTGAATACTATCCTCAGAAGATTCTAAACATTGAAGATTTTTAAAATGTTAACATAGTAACTTTTTTATTGAATGCTAAATCTTCTAATATTTTTCTAAGTAAAAAGCAATAAAAAATTTACGTTCACTTTTTTATATTACCTATAATTTATTTTTATTTGATTCTATTTTTTAATCAGGATATTTAAGGAAAAAAATATCTCTTTAAAATGTATGTAGTTTTATTTTTTTTAATAATTAGCAACACTTTTTTCAATTTTGAGCAAAACCGAAGAAAGAACTAGAAATTGAACAAACAACAACGTTTCTTTTTAATTTAAAATAAACAATCTTTGTTTTGTCTTCATCAACTTCGTTCTATTAGAGTTTAAAAAAAATTAAAATATCTCAAATTTTGAAAACTGAAACATTTCAATGATATTTTTAAAATTAAAATACCAGAACATAAATTAAAATAATTTTAGACACAAATGATAATATTATTTTGAGTTTATAATTTATTTGAATTATTCAATATTTCATTGGCAATTGCGTGCTATTAATGAAAAAAAAATCATTTTTTTAAAATCATATATCAGAATAAATCATTAATTTTTCTTTTTAAAAATGCGAGAAAATAATTCTTATGGAAACTCAGTTGCTCCAATAAAATCAATTTGTATGATATCTCTCTATGTAATAAATCGTAAGCGCCGCCGCTGTTTTGGTTGTTCAACTTAACGCTACATTTTCTTTTGCTAAACAGAAACTTTGAGACTTAGAAACTTGAAACTACTGAGGTGTGAGAAAAATGCACAATTAAATGCTAAATGCATTCGAATAAAATAATTTTACATTCGATTATTATTCGCGAATTATTAACTGTCAGAATTATAGGGGAAAAAATACCGTACAGCTGACTGGCCTGTGTAGGGGGCAGGGAACTGTCCTTGCATCTGAAAGGTTCTGGGTTCGAATCCCGGGCAAGGCATGGATGTCTCTTTCTCTCTATCTGTGTTCTATGTCCTTTTCTCCTATGTGTGTGAATGTGACCCGCCCTATAAACGGGTTGTGGTAGGGTGACGTGGGTGACGAAGCTCCACCGCCGTGGCTTCGCCACAGGCGCCCACTGGGTAACGAAAAGAGAGTTAGCAGTTCTGGCACTTTCTGTGGCCAATGGACAATAGTTCCAAATTCCCACCATTAAAAAAAAATACCGTACAGGCGCTCTACAGGTGGCAAGAATGCAACCACAGAGTTGAAATTTGACAGGCTGAAAGGTCCACATTTTTTTAAAACTTAGCATCGAGTTTGCTTTTCGAAATTCCAATTTTTTCGAAAGTAATTTAATTTGTAAATGATTTTTTTCGTGATTTTTTTTGCCGGTAAAAAAAAAGGGTCTATTACGAAGGTGTGTAGAAAATATACGAATAGTTTGATTCGACACTTAATTGAAGAGTTATTAATTGTAAAAGTTGTGGTAAAAGACACACGTTGCTTGATATACTGGCGGCAGAAATGCAACTGCAGAGTTGAAATTTGACATGCTGAAAGAGCAAAGAAAATGATTTGACAATTAATTGAAGTGTTATCAAGTTTAAATTTGAAGTAAAAAAATACTGCTCACTGATTGCTCAGTTGAAATTTGACGAAAGTTTTTTCAAAATTCTAATTTTTCGAAATTTTTAAAAAAATTTTTTTTTGCATTTTTCTTTTATATAATAATTATGTATCCATTGTTGTGAAAAATTATCTCTTTATCTTTTATCGCGATTTATCCTTTTTTCAACTTTTCAAATCAAAAGTAACTAAAAAGATAATAAATAAAAAAATACGTGAGAGATAAGATGTTGCCAGATATAAATATTTACATTTATATCAATTATAAAAAAAAATCATGAGAGGTAAAAAATATTTTCAATGTGAATTGTCATATAATATATTGTTATCGTTACATATATTTAACAGGTGAAATTTCTTTTCATTTACTACTTTTTATTGTATCGCCCATTTTGTCTACATAAATATAAATTTTTCTTTTCAAGTACAGTAAGATATTTTTAAAATATAGGCATCCTTTAATTTCGTTACGATCAGTCTTTGCCAAAGGATACGAGCTCTTTGTTCGCCAAGCGATTAACATATGAATAAATTTCGTGCTAATATAAGAAATTAATAATTAGTAATTTTTTTAGCAAAATTATTTTTTTACTACTTTTAAGATAAAAACAATGATAAATGAGAAACAACTACGGGGATCGTTAAGTGGAACTTCTAGTATTGTAATATGTGGGTGAGAGGAAACTTTACAAAGACTTTTGAGTTTTAATAGAAATGCATTGCTAAAAAAATTGTGTAGGTGTTGGATATTTTATTTTTCATTAGAGGAAGTAAAAAATTCTATTATATATTCTACATATACGTGAGCATGTTTTACATTTATTTATTATTAGTTAGAGTGAAATTGATAAAATTTGAAATTAATTAATTTTTTGTGAAAAATAAAAACAGAAAATATGCTTTTCAAAAACACGGAATTAGGTGTTATTAATTAATTTGCAGACTGTACATATCTACGGAAACTATTTCTGAATATTCAAACAATAAGAACAATGCGATTATTCAAAGATAGTGCATCAGAATTTTTTTTACTATAATTTGCAGAGTATGCGCCTAATCACACAAGCGCAAAATTTATTTAATTTCATCCATTACACTGCAACCAATTATATTTAAGGAGAAATACATTACGAACGCAAAATATTTATTCGAAAGCACGCACCAATATCTTATTTCCAAGTTCTTAATATTGATTTCAAAGCCGCTCAAGGCTATGTTAATTAAGAAAGATAGAAGTTGAAGTGGAGTTTCAAAAGCAAGTATAAGAACGTGCACAATAGAATTACTTCGTTTTTAATATAAAGATGACATTAAGAATAGATAAGTTCTCCAGATTTAGATCTTGATCGGTTCCGGGTAAGTAGTTCTGAAATAGGATGAAATCTTGAGGCTTTGAATTTGTTACTTTAAGAAGAAGTTGAACCTTGATATA
The DNA here is from genome assembly GCF_982258835.1 of Parasteatoda tepidariorum. Taxonomy (NCBI): domain Eukaryota; kingdom Metazoa; phylum Arthropoda; class Arachnida; order Araneae; family Theridiidae; genus Parasteatoda; species Parasteatoda tepidariorum. The sequence goes on from NC_141759.1 coordinate 59,886,572, forward strand.
AAAGCTTAAGTGTATTTCCTTATTATTCATTGAAATGAAACTTAATTTGTTTATTTTAGTAGTTTTTATGAAATATAATGGAACTACTTTTAATTTAAAGAAAAAAAAAACATTTATGAATTAAGACAAATGTCTTAAATAATTTTTGTGTTTCTTAAATAAAGAAAAGCAATCAACCAACTGAAAGGCTTCATCAGTAAAGATTTTTCAATTATGTTCAGATTTCAAAAATAATTAATATGATTATAGATAAATTATATTTTGTCATTACCTTTGAATTATTATTGTATTTTATCATTACCTTTGAATTGTTATTATATTTTATCATTAACTTTAAATTATTATTGTATTTTATTGTTATTTTTGAATTATTATTGTATTTTATCCTTACCTTTGAATTATTATCGATTTTATCATTACCTTTGAATTATTATTGTATTTTATCATTACTTCTGAATTATTATTATATTTTATCATTACCTTTAAATTATTATTGCATTTTATTGTTACTTTTGAATTATTATTGTATTTTATCATAATAGTTGAATTATTATTGTATTTTATCATTATTATCATTGATGCATTAAATACAAATTTTTTGTTTGATTGTTTTTTTCAGAAACTAATTTCCTTTTTTTCCAGACAGTAGACTTAATTGTATTTTTTAACACCTAACTTCACGCTTAAGTCGTATAACCATTATAAACTTTGAAAGGTGATATAGGAAGGCTAAATTATTATATTTTATCATTACTTCAGAATTAATATTATATTTTATCATTATACCTACAATAAGGAATATATATAACAATAATTAATACATATAACAATAAATTATATGTAAGGAATACATATAACATTAATTTATATATGAGGAATACATATAACAATAATTTAATTATTGTTATATGTATTCCTTACTTTTGAATTATTATTGTATTTTATTATTGCTTTTGAATTATTATTGTACTTTATCATTACTTTTGAATTATTATTGTATTTATCGTTACGTCTGAATTAATGTTGTATTTTATCATTACCTTTGAATATTTATTGTATTTTACTTTTAAATTATATTTTATCATTACTTTTAAATTGTATTTTATCGTCATTACCATGAAAGCACTAACTACATATTGTTTTGTTTTATTGGGTTCTTCGGATATTAATTTCCTTTTTTTCAAGACAGAGAACTTAATTGTATTTCTTCGCAGCTAATTTCCCACTTAAGTCGTACAATCATTATAAAATTTTGAAAGCGTATATGGGAAGAATTACTTGTGAAAAAGTTCGATTGATTCTACTCTGCAATGTTTGTTTGGTGCCCTTTCAAATATAGAAAGTTAAAAGAAGCATTTTCGACATATTATTCTTTCCTTTTTTGTACTATCGAAAAGGTTAAAACGCTGTTCGAGCAAGAAGAAAATTATTCGATGTCAGGGCTAAAACTGGTTCGCGAAATTTCGATCCGGAAAAATTTCAATTAATGCATGCTCCACTACACCAATACAGGCTGATGAAGACACGATAAAGACACTGATTGATGAAAACTAGGAAATAAAAACTAGCGAGATAGTTGAGAGATTAAATTTGTCGAATTTGACTGTTCGGAATTATTTAAAACGCCTCGGTTTATTCTTAAAACTCGGCATATGGGTTCTTCATGTTCCTACTGGAAGAAATTTGCGCTGTAGCATTTTGTGACACCTGTGATTTGTTTCTCACTGGGAACGAGAAATGGGTAGGCCACAATATTTCTTCGGGTTCCCACTAACATTTTCAGATGGTAATACCTTTACTACAAACAAGGAGGTCAAAATTCATCTGGATCAGCTTTTTGGTTGTAAAGAACAAAATTTTTTGAGCTAGAAATCATGCTATTGCTAGAAAGATGGCAAAAGATATTGGACAAGAATGGGCATTATATAATCCCATAAAATATTTATTCACTATAAGAAAATCGCCTTTCATTTTCATATGGAAAAAATCAAAAGTACTTTCAGAACAACCCTATATTTTGTTTAAAAAAGTATTATTTTAGACCTTTTGCTAAATTAGTTAAATATTGAACCATCGCATTGGTATTTTAAACCCTAGAATCAAGCTAATTTAACAAATCCTTAAAAAATTTGTTCAATTGTATCATACTATCGTATAACAAAGTTTAAGGTAAATTAATTTTCACTAAAAGACTGCATGTAAATGATGTAACACTTTTTCTTTAATATTTTGAATTCATAGCCTTTGTCACAAAATTTCATACTTTTTCATACTCCCTACATATCTAGTTACATGTCATGCTATATTGCATGAACATATACTAGCAGTGCAGGACAAAACACCTTCTTTGGACCCTGTATCAAATTTTGTTTTTAAGTTTGAATTATTTTTCATTTTATTTTCAAATTGTGTGTCAAATATTATGTTGTGACCATGTATCAAATTTTATTTTGCGGGCGTAACAACAATGATTAGATGTGTATTTGGATGAATACATATGACGAAATAATTATAAAAAAAACTATTAATACAAAAGTATTTAATATGTTAATCTTTTTATTTTAACTAAATATGCAATCACACATTTTGTACTCCATCTGTTTCTCCTTTGTCACAATCTCTCGAAAAGCTCTGGAGTTTTGTGACATCTTTTGAGATCAGCTCCTTTAATAGAGTTCAACTTAAAATTTTATTGCATTTTCACAGAATTTGCACGATATTTCTAACTGCGATTTAAAAAGCCTCACTCTGTCTAAACCTAAAAGACGTATCAGAGAACGTATCCTAATCCAAAAGAAGAATAAAGCTGTAATGAAATTATCTTTTATACATACCTTCTCGTCTTGAGCAATGCTGAGAAACCTCTTGTGGTCATTATCGGACATGCAAAATGCTTCCTGTGCGTACTCATAAAGATCCTCGGCGTACACAGAGTATCCACTGCTGTTTGCACCAAGCTTGTGCTTGATGGTGTATAAAACGGCAATATATAGCTCTTCCCACTAAAAAAGTAAAATTGTTAAGCACAATAGGGTCTTGCAAAGTTATAAAACCCTTTGTTTTTTGAACAATTACGTCATAAGAATAAGATAAAGCTATTTTTGCTAGCAAAAAGATGCAAATTGTGGACTTTACTAAAAATGTTGTTATTAAAATGAGCCAAAAAATTAAAAATCAACTGGTAGTTTTTTTACATAGTAAATTTTACAAGACTGTGATTTTTCGAAGTACTTAATTTTGATCTCTTTAAGAAAAGAATACTTCAAAGGGAAAGAAACAAAGGAAAAGCTGCCATATTTTTTTGAAGAGGCTGGTCATGTAAGGATAACTCATGTTTTTTTTACAGTTAGATATATATAGATAATAGATCTAATAATATAGATATATAAATAAGATACATAGATCTAGATATGCAATCCTAGATTGTTCCTAGATATATACCTATATTTCCACTAAATAAACAGTACATTGCACAGAAATTTCTAACTGCTTACTGCAAATTTTCACCAAAATGTCTTCTGAAAAGCTGTATGGCTAATGACAAAACATTGTTTTTATCACAAAAATCACAAAAAAACATGATGTACATACTTCCTTACGCCCTATTTTATAAGGAGCGACTTCAATTCCAGAATCACATTCAGAAGGCGGAGGCTTATCTTTCTGCAATTCATCCTATAGAAAGAAAAATAACAAATGAATGAATAAATACCATAAATGGATAAGTGCAAGGTCTATAAGTCTCTAAGTGCCAAATAAGTCTAGGCTAATGTAAAAATTAGCTGTTGCCGACTCATTATTCGGGGTTTTATTGTGTTCCCTTTTTATTTAAATTCTTCTTCTTCCATTATAGATTTGATTCGATTTTTGTGAAGTGTTTACTAGTCTACAAATGCTTTAAATCCACCAATGTTCAAGGAAGTTCTGTCTCGAAAATCTGTATCACGAAAGCATTTTAAAGAATCTATAAAATAACACTAGTATGAAAAAAAAGGAAGAAGTTTCCCAATTTTATTTTATATTCGTTCACAGTTTTGTGTTCTTCAACAGGAAAAAAATAAACTCATTAGTTATAGATATTTCCAATTTAATTGCAGTGTGCCATGAAATTATCATAACAATTTATTCCTAAGTATGAAATATACGAAATAACATTTATTTATCTTCACATAATTAAGAAATTAAGAGATCAATGCTTTTATTTTAATTGAATGAGGGAATTGAATGGATTAATTAATTGAATGAATTAATTTAACTGAATGAAAACAGTAGAAACTTATTTTATTTAACATTTAAATTTATGATAAATTCCATTTTTTAATTTTGTAGATGCAAAATTTATTGAACATTTACTATGCTTAAATAATACTCAAATAATATTGTACTCAAATGATTCTTTACTTATTTAATACTTTACTCAAATAATACTTTAAATAATACTTTACTCAAAATACTTTCTCACTCTTATTTGTCCGTATTAATATTTTAGGGAGTTTGAAATGTAGATCAGAATCTAATGGGTTACGATTTACAAATACACACCACCAATGCTATAAATAACATATGAATATTAAAAAAAAGTAATAAACAGAAAGAGAAACATACTTTACTTCGGAACAAAAGCTTCCATAAACGTCCCATTTGAAATAAAAGGAATTCTTATCTCGTTTTATACGATATCCAAGTTAGATTTAAGCGCAGTAGCTGAAATATTCAGCACAATATGGTCTACCAAGTCCGAGAAAAGTTCTATTAACGTCCGAAAAATCGCGCCATTTGCGCCAAACTTTGCAAATGTATTTTTTCCCTTAAGTGTCATTTTGAAGCATTTTAAAGACTCTTTATTTCAGCAAAGTTCTTCCCAAGATGCGAATAAAAAAGATCTTAGTCCATGATTTAACAGTAATCATTCGACGAACTAGGCGGAAAAGAAAGTTTCAAGTAGACCGTTTCTTACGTAGACAAGAAAAATTATGTAGGCAAGAAAGAGAAACGATAAGGTCTACTTGTGAACCGGAAAGAATACTCAAATTTGTTTGATTTTCTTTGAATTCGAAGTTATTATTCACTTTTGTATCATTTTTTGGAAATGTTGTTAAAAGATCGAAATTGTGGAAATTATTCCACGTTATGTATTAGCTTTGAAAGTGATAATTCTAAGTATAACAGTTGACGGCTGACAGATCAGGATCTAAGCGTTAGAATGAATCAACATGTTAAGCGTGTTTTGGATATTCTCAATTTTTTAGTTTTAAGATTGAATTTTTAACGGTTATTCGTTATTTAACGGTTGTTATTGTAAAATAATAACGTCATGAAATAATAGTAAATATTTCTTGTTATAACAGTAAATAGTCTACAATGACTCATCCTTTAAATAATCGAATAATAAGTAAAGCACTAAGTCGAAATATGTTAAGCGAGTTTTGCATGTTCTTAATTTTGCAGGCTTAAGAATTAGTTTTTAACGGTAGTTATTGTAAGATAATAACGTCATGGAGTAATAATAAATATTTCCTGTTACAACAGTAAATTGTGTTCAGCGATTCATCCTTTAAATAATCGAATAATTTAATAAGTAAAGCACTAAGTCGAATATGTTCAAGCGAGTTTTGCATGTTCTTAATTTTGCAGGCTTAAGATTGAGTTTTAAACGATAGTTATTGCAGAATAATAACGTCATGGAACAATAGTAAATATTTCTTGTTATAGAAGTAAATGTTTTACAATGATTCATCATTTAAATAATCGAATAATTTAATAAGTAAAGCACTTAGTCGAAAATGTTAAGTGAGTTTTGCATGTTATCAACTTATCAGACTTAAGAGTGAGTCTTGGTCAGTTGTAATTGTGAAATAATAATGTCATGGAATGATAGTAAACGCTTCTTTTTATTGAACAGTAAATGGTCTACAATGATTTATCCTTTAAATGTTCGAATAATTGAATACATAAAGCGCAAAGTCAAAAACATTTTAGGTGCGTTTTGGATATTTCGAATTCTTGTGACTTCATGAGTTTATGTCGGTAGTTGTTGTGAAACAATAATGTCATGGAATAATAGTAAACATTTCTTGTTATAACAGTAAATGGTCTACAATGATTTATCCTTTAAATGGTCGAATAATTGAATAAGTAAAGCACTAAGTCAAAAACATGTATTTCAAAAAAAGGTAACAAAAAAGTGCATTTTGAAAACATTTGATTTTCCAAACTGAACATGTTATTGTGGGAAGAAATTATTATTATGAAATAATTTAATTTCTAATTTAATTTAGAAATTCTAATTTAATTTAGAAATCCGAAATACTATTCTAGCAGAAAACGAAAGAAAGGAAAGAAAGATGTTTATGTTAGCAGGATGTTTATGTTAGTTTATGTTAGCATTGCCTGCCAACACGCTGGAGCCTTTCCGTTGTCAGTTTAGAAACCAAAAACTGACTGTGCCCCGAGATCCCATAATGGAAAAACAAATAAGAAAATGCAATTAGAAAATATGAAATGTAAATGCAAAGAAAAATTAATGACAAACAATCACAATTTAAAAGTACACAGAGTAAGACTTAGTAATGATACGCCCACATATATGAAAAATAAATAAATATAAAGTTACAGTTAGAATAACCAAAATAAAAATAATATATAAAATGCCAAATCATTAAGAAATTTTTAGAAATAAATCAAGTTTTTTTAACCCCTGACCCCTTTTTTAAAAATCTGGAAAAATAATAGAAAAACATTCAATGAGTAAAAAGTTTAAATAAGTGTTGCCATCTGTATGCTTAAGGAACAAGAAATCATCTTAAATTGTACCGCATCGACATATTTATGCCGGCTTCGATATCGGCAGAATTATTTGAACGTCCTTAAAATATTTTGAATTAAAATTTCATAATTACAGTAATTAAATTGAAAATTATTATTATCTAATGTAATCTTGAAATTCTCGATAGCTGAAAGAAAATCTGTTTTATTATTACAAATAAATTTAAATCTAATAATTTGACCTATCAAAGTATTCTTAAAAATCATAAAGTGAAGGTTGGAAATAAAATGTGCTAAACTAATAACATTAAACTTAAAATCTCTTCTTATATCGTATAATACAATGAAATTTTTTTTGGTTATGAAGTTTGATATCAAGATCTAAAAAACAAGCTCAATTTTCATCTGAATTAGTCTTTATTAAATTTAGTTCCTTGGGATAAATACCTTTAATTAAATCAAAATCTTTATAATCAAAAATAATTAAATCATAATTAAAACTAAACCCAATTTATAAATTAATGTTGTAAAAATTTTGGTTCATAAAATTGTAAGAAAATATTAGCAAATGCACTTGAATAACAATTTCCCATTGAGATACCTTGAATTTGTCTGTGAAAACAAATACCATTAAAAAGACAATTTTCAAAAATTTTTATATTACATAAATTTGTCCTATCTTTCTTATTAATGTCCTTATTATTCAAATAATTACCAAAAATTTCCAAACAAATAGTTCTTAAATTATTGTGTGGTATATTTGAAAAAAGATTTTCAAAATCACATGGTAGAACAGTATTAATATCATTGTAATTCAAATATTTAATAACGTCTTGGTTGTTATTAATAATAAAATGCTTATCATTTGAAATAATCTTATTTAAAATAATGTTTAAATAATTAAAAAATCTTTTACCAAAAGAAGAATTATAACAGCCAGTACTGCAAGTTACAAATCTAAAATTAACCGGTGTTTTGTCGAACTTAATTGTAATAATTCTATTTACTATTTTAACACATTGCTGACCAGCAACTTTTCTGAAAATTACCCCATGTGCCCAGCTATTGTTTTAAAAGCGGATGTGGAAGTAAAACAATTGAAATAAACTTTAAAATTTTTTAATTTTTAATGCCGTATGATAAAAAGTTAGCAATCACCTATGTGTAATGGTACACCATAAGTTTTGCAAATATGTCGGGTTTCGTAAAGTTATAATAAATTGGTGGAGAATTAAATAGTAAAACTTGAAAAGTAAGAAAAATTACACCCACTTCTTAAAATAGTCACCACGAGATCACTACTAACGAAAACACGAGTTAACTCGTGGCCGGTCACCAACGTTTGGCCACGAAAACACGAGTTAACTCGTGACCGGTCAGCAATGTGTTAATAATGCTTACTTATTTTGTCTTTTTCTGAATTTGTAAATTAGTTTCATTCTTGGATTATGAAATAATAGTTTAATGAGATAATACTATACAGTTTTTAGCATTGCAGTAAATGGACTACAGTAATTCCTCCTATAAATTTTGCAATTAATTATTGATATTATAAGACTTTAGTGAAAAACGTGTTAAAAAGGTGCTTGATTTTACAAGTCGATCGCTGTTATGGAATAATAATTTGTTGAAAATTTCCAATTGTTGACAATAAATTTGGTTCTTTTCTGAAGATGTTTAAAATTTACAATCAAAAATTTATTTAATTATGTAGGTACAAAGAAACCAAATGAAAGAAATGAAAAATAGGATATTTATGAAGTGTTTTAAATTTTTCAAATATTTTTTTATTCAAACCCATTAGAATATTTTCATAAAAATTTCCCTCTTTTCTTTGATATACTTTTTCCATTTTTTGATACATACGTTTTTATTTGCTTCATAACCCTTTTTTGTTTTTAAGATTTTACTTTATTTATCTTTTTTTCTTAAGGCAGACGAATAAAATCTTCATTTGAATTTCGATATGCACGATTTTTCAAATATATATTTCAAGCTATTATGATAAATGACTGAATACGTCAGAAGTGAACTTTACATACATTTATCGCGATGTATAAATTGTGCTGTATCCTTAATAATGTGAAAATGATTTTTTGTTAAAGGACCTTTGAAACAAAATTTTTTTATAAATTTGAATAATGAGCATCAATAAATATTGTGCAAAAAACCTATTAAGACGAACTTATTAAAACTAAAATGATCAAACTTATTTATCAAACCTGTTACAGGAAATTATAAAACTTAGTTGTTAAGAAAACTGGATTGTCCCTTATGGAAGAAGAAAGTTCAGAAGTGTCGAATAATATGATGAACCACGAATTTCCAGTACTCTTTTCTGATTTCTTTGTATGGAATGAATTAGAACCATGTTGGAAGTGGTGAAAGTCTTCTTAATATTTTAAATAATTACCATTTTTATATAACAAAAAACTCCTTCCCCTGTTAAGACGCTCGGTACAGTGGATATTATAATTTTTAATGTCAAATGCTGCCATTTTATATATTTCGAAAAATGCCTGTTCTTGAATCGATAACTGATAAGAGATATCATATTCAGGGTCCGATCAAGACAAATTCAGGCCCAAGGCCCACAAAATTTTCCGGGCCCCTAACAAAATAGTTTGAAATTAAATTTCTGAAGAGCAGTCCCAACAATAAAAAAAATCTATTGAACTGCCTGATTCAAGAGAAAAATTCTAAAAATTTTTGAAAGCAGACAATTGAAGATTAATTTTTTACGATAAAATTTGCGCATCTGAATATTAAAGCAAAATATTAAATGTTGTGTGAAAATAAAAGTAGTTTGGTGACCACAAACAAGTGAAATCAGTGATTTTTGCTGAAAGTCACTGATTAGCTGAATTATTTTAAAGATTGTAGTCTTCCATCTACAGCTTTACATGTTTGTTAAGAATTAACTTTTAGTTCTTGTTGAAACTAATCATTTATAAGAGATTTTGCGAATATACATTCTTGTTGAATTTGCTTAAGCCGTTGGAGTAAAAATTGCACCAATTAAAATTCAGCCGTACTTTCGAATTTGATCAGTTCAATGTTTACATGAGTTTGGTTTGTCACAATATAAAGAAATTTTGAAATTAAACAATGACTTTTTTGGGAAAAACTGTTTTTTTTCTTCAGTATTTAAAAAAAAGTAGTTCTGTGGACTTTTTACTAGTTTTTGAGGCCCCCCAGAAGTGTGGGCCCAAGGCAATAATCAGGCCCTATTGGGCCTAGGCAATAATCAAGCCCTGCATATTTCTCATTTGCAGTAGGTTTGGTTGTTTTAAGTTTTATTGAATACTTATATGTCAATAGGAAACTATTAATAAGCAACCCATAACGTATAATATTCTTATTCCAAATTTATCGATAATGCAAAATTATAATTTTTTATTGGGAAATGATGTTATTTATTTTAAGAATCCTTGAATTGAATAGATAACCATTGAAAAATAACACACCGTTTCAATGCAATAAATTTAAAAAAAATTGAAAATTTTAAGGAACACAATATCAATAAGAAATTATAATTTTTTTCATCAATGCCTTGTCCGGGATTTGAATCCGTGAACTTTCTGTCATAAGTTCTGCTTCCTTATTTGTTTTTTTAGGCACGATATTGCATGAGAATAAAACTGAATAAAGACAACACAGTTCGGCAAAAAAACAAACAAAAACATTTTGGCCAAATGAAGATTATAAAAGGTAGAATATCTTTAATTCCTGAATTTGCTATTTCCAGATTGTTCGAGTACAGTACAAGTAGTGAATTCTTTTCCAATAATAAAATATTTTTCCCACGCCCACGCAGATTTTAAGTATCAGAAGGGCATATTTGTTGACCACTTTTAAAGAGGCACCAAATTATATGAATAAACGATGTCCCACAGTGTGAAGGACACATTGTACAGAAAACAAGAAGGAAGGAACTTCAATGCCTTGTCCTAGATTCAAACCCGTGACCTTTCTGTCATAAGCTCAGCTTCCTGGCCACCATTCAAGCCGATCGGCAGCAATTCTAAAATGACAACTCTTTTAATTTCTGACTAAAATGAGTGTGGTAACACTATAAATTTTTAAGTGGTTTGTAAGTGGTTAAATTTTTAAGTCGTTTGCAAGTGGTTAAATTTTTAAGTGGTTTGTAAGTAGGTAAATTTTTAAGTGGTTTGTAAGTAGGTAAATTTTTAAGTGGTTCGTAAGTGGCTAAATTTTTAAGTCTTTTGTAAGAGGTTAAAATTTTAAGTGGTTTGTAAGTGGTTAACTTTCTAAGTGGTTTGCAAGTGGTTTAATTTTTAAGTGGTAAGGTTCAAAATTTTAATTTTGAAATTCACGAGAGTTCATAATAAATAAAAATTCAATAAATATTTAAATTTTTTGATCATTTTTATTGGTTTGTAGACATTATTTACTAGTTAAAATTTAATAAGTTGAAAGTTAACAGAATAAATCTTTTTCGAAACCTAAAAACTGAGACCTAAAAACTACTTATTTATCACGACATAAATAAATATAAATGCACACCTATTTCTTTTTATCAAAATACTCCATACAAATCCAAATCGAAAAAAAATTTGCCATTCTTTTGAAACAGGAGAAACTTAGTTACAGACAAGTACCCGAAAACAAATGACAGGTTTTCGAAACCTTCTTAAGACAGGTTATTGCGTTAAGAGTGAATATTTGTTTTTTTAGACAGGATATTGCAGAGAATAAAACCGAATAAAAGCCACACAGTTTGGCAAAAAAAAAAGAAAAACAATTTGGCGAAATAAAGCTTAGAAAAGGTAGAATACCTTTAGTTCCAGAATTTGCTATTTGCAGATTGTTTGAGTACAGCACAAATAGTGAATTCTTTTCTTGCACTGAATAGAAAAAGAGTTTCAGAGAAAGAGAGAAAAAAAAAGAACAATTTCTTTGCCCTGGGGTTGTTTGTTTTTCCGGAATCGAACACATATCATTTGAACAGGAAATAGAAGTGCATTTCTGGGTTTTACTATAAATTTTGTTTCTTTTTTTCCCCTTTTTCATACTTATTTCATGTTTCTTTGATGCTCCGAAAAATGGTCGGTGATTTTTAGTATTTAGACAAATGATCTGCTTTATTTCATTTATAGTGGGAATTCTTCTGAAAAATATTGGACTAATATCTAGTTTTTATCCAAATCTTTTTTTACGACCAGTCATGATCGTTTAAATTTATTTATCTCAAAATACTTTATCAATGCAGTTTAATAAGTCTAAAGCGTATAGTAGTTTTTCTTTATTAAGGAACATTTATTTAGTCTCATATTAAATTTTTGTTAAACGAGTGTTAAAATAGTTTTTTCAATTCATAAATTATAAAACAAATAGGGGAGTGCCGGGTACCCCCGCCCAGCGGGTACCCCCCCCCACTGTCAATTTCTTATGTATAGAATATTTTTTCAAGCCAATGGGCCATTGGACATTAATTGTTGTAGGGTAAACTAACCAGTGGAGGAACACTTAAGCTTCGCTTGCCTTTTAAAAAATCATATTAATTTCAAAATTCGTAATTTCAGTTAAATGACAGTGTCAACATATTTGTTACTAATTGCAAATTATGCAAAAAAATTGTAGAGAACTTACATAGTATTGTTTTGAAGTTTTGGAGGTTCAAATAACAAGTAGTAAGAAGACCCAGTGAAGGAACAGCTCTTACCAGTGAAGGAACACAAAATTGCCCAGTAAAGGAACACTTAATTTTGGTTATTTTTTAATGCTCTTTATGAATTCTTTAGCCATACAAATATATAAAAACAAGACTGTTTGTGAAATTATAACATACAAGTACTTGTAAAATGCTAACTTTTTTCTGTAATCATGAACTAGAAATTTAAGTGATGTTAAATACAAAAAAAAAAAAAAAAATCATTCTTTCTTATAATTTGACAGTCAAATCTAAATCATTGTGTCATCCGATGCTGTTTATTATCAATATTATTTTATCACCTTTTGTTTCCTCTTATTTCTTGAAGCTTTTTGTCTTTTTTAAGTATTTTTTCTTTCTTTTTCTTTTCCATGTTCTCTTGTTTTAACTTTTTGTAGATCTTTCAGCCTCTTGAAATTTTTGTCATTTCTCTGAAGTTAGGTAATTTATTCGTTTTCCTTCTTATTTGACCTTTCTTTTCATCATCAATATTTGGCCAATATGAATGGTTCTTCCAAACTTCTTCTGATTTTTCAGCAACATTTCTAGAATGCCTTTCTCGAAAATAGACGGGGGAAAGGTGTCTTGAAGTTTGAGGCAAATCCATCTCTTGTTGACTTATATCTAGAGGATCTTTAGAAGTACTGATTTTACTTATAGAATCATTTCTTTTTTCAACTAAGAGAGGATCAGCATGAGGACACATTTCAAATTCGATATCTAAGATGCATTCATTATCATTACTAGCTTCAGTTCCTAAGTTTGACTTAACCAAGTGGTCTTCTTTTAATTCGTACTTCTTCCATATTGAAAAAAGTACAGACTCTTGGATATTTTCGATATTAGACTCTTCAGTCAATGCTGCGTTAAAAATTTACATGAGTTAAAATTAAAACATATCTTGAGGGATTTTCCTCTCAAGCTTCTGAAGAAATTGAGTATCGTTTCTGCTTAACTCGGTTTTTTGTTGAGGAGCTTGCTTCTAAATTCTAACATTGTAAAGTAGTTTTTATAAATTATATAACCACGTTGCTATCCTATAATGATAGCTTATTAGGAGTTCTTGGTGCAAAAGCCAGCGAAAAAATGTTCAAATTTTTATGATTATATTTAATTAGTTTTCGATTTGTAAACATAGTTTATTAAGTTGCCTAACATTTGATGTAACTACGCACCCCATTAATAAATATAAATTATAATTTTTTCATAAATTAAGCTATTAAATTAACATTTTAAACTGAAATTATTTCAGGAATTATTCATACAATTTTTAACAAAATTTCGGTTGTCCTCTATATAGCAGAATTACTTCTCCTAGAGTCATGTAAAATCATATTTCACACATTACTGTTCATTCACTGGAAGTATTCCCAGTGAAAGAACATGCCTGTTTCTTCAGTGGTTAGAAGCTGTTCTTTGTCTTTGAAACAGAATTTTGATGTATAATATGACTAAAAGTACAAGAAAATTAAAAAATTTGTTTTTTATTTTCATTAACTGGGAAATGAACCCTGTAAAGAAACATTTGTTCCTTCACTGGTTTTTCATCGTTTGGTGATCCAGTGAAGGAACATGCCTGTTCCTTCACTGGTTAGAAGCCGTTCTCTGTCTTTTAAACAGAATTTTGATGTATAATATGACTAAAAGTACAAGAAAATTAAAAAATTTCTTTTATTTTCATTAACTGGGAGAAAAACCCAGTAAAGGAACACTTGTTCCTTCACTGGTTTTTCATCGTTTGGTGATCCAGTGAATAAACACCCCCTTATCTCAGTATTTGATTATGCTATGATGCTTTAAAAAAAATAAAACGTAACTTCAATAACTATATTTTGAATCCTCTTTTTCACAGTGAGAAAAATGAGACTACTACATGCAATTAATTCCACTTCAAACATATAAATACAAACAATCACTTTATAATTTTTTCTACGAAACAAGGTGTTGCAGAGATAATAACAGATTCAAAATTTTTTCCAGAGATGTCTATTTGACCAGGTAATCCAAAATATTGCTAGATGACTTCCTATTGTTTGTCAGTAAGCTACTGTTACCAATCAATCTAAAAAAAAACACTTTCAAATTCTTATTTTTAACAATATATATGAAATGTCCCTTCACTGGGTAGTGTTCCTTCACCGGTTGGTTTACCCTATTAAAGAAATATTATTTTCAAAGTTTCAAGTATTTATGCAGCTGGTAACATGGTAAGCAATAATTTTGAAAATATGATGAATACAGTAGTCATGAAATTAAGAAAAATTGGTTGAATGTTTCGATTAAACTTCATTTTAATACTAAAAAAATAATTTTTTCTGCTCACGCTGCATTAAAGTATGTAGTCTTAACTTTAATTTGCACAAAGAAAGAAGTTTATATGTGAAAATTTTTTCGAGTACTTACAAATTTACAAAAAAAAATTGGATTTCGGGTTGCCCCACTCACATGAATGTCGGGTATCACCGCCCAATTTTATTTCGTCGATAAATGTACGGTTGCAAAGATTATTATTTTATTGCTTCAAATTTGAATGTTATATGCATTTTTAACAACAAATATTGTTGTTATTAAATGATAGAATTCACTAAAAGTATATAAATATGTAATAAATGAAATAATTTTGTTATAAAAATGATAAATGAGGTTTATCTATTGTCAATACATTGGTCACTTTCATTTGCACCTGAAAAAACAGTCAAAAAACATAATTTTTGTAACTGGACGGGGCTACCCGACACATCTTGAAAAGAGCTAAAAAACATGTTTTTTTGAATTTCTATTTTTTTAAAGTTAAACTATTCTTTTTTTGGTTTATTCTTTTTGCATTATTTAATTAGATGATAAAACAATAGAAACATACAAAAATATTGATTATGACTCAATATTATACAGAAATATAAGCAATACTCCTTAAGTGGGTGGGGCTATCCGACTCTCCCCTAATAGGTAAATGCATAAGTATATAATACCAGAACAGATCTAAGCACCATATCTAAAATTGCTACTAATTGAAATAAGAAAAAACTGTGGACTAAAAAGCAAAAATCAGTGCAGAAAATGTATTTATTAGTTATGGGAAACCGTATAAAGTCGCCATAATATTATTAACACTATTGACGCTTAAATTTGGTAATAGGCATTACTGGTATGATAGTAATTGATGCTGTTTTAAGAGGGAAACAAATATAACACTCTTATGTAGGTACAAAATATTTTATGAGTAGATTTGATGCCGACTACCAATACTGTAAATTTTTATGGTATCTCAAAGATTTATGCACGGGAGAAAGTAACTTAATTGAGGTAAATTTTAAACATCATGAGTTGCCTCGAGCAGCAGAATTCTACCAGAGGATACTAAATACAGTTAATCTATATTTTGCTGGGATGAACTACTAAATTCGTGTTTGTCTTGATCTAATAACGTAAAGCCACCAGTAAGAGCGACAAACAATAATAAATAAAAAACAAAGAGTTGAATCATTATGGCTTTATTATTTTTGAAGCAATTTGTTTTGTAGTTTTGTGCACGATTTTGCTGTGTTATTCAGTACTGATTTATTGATTATTATTTCTTTACGCTGCACGAAGAACGGGGTAAAAAATAAAAAATAAAATAAAGCTAGTAAATAAAATTAAAAAAAATAACATATAATAATCACCAGATTTACATTCATTTACATAATCTTAACATTTATAATGAAATTTTTTAATTTATAAGAAGAAGGAAAGAAATTTAAATTTCAACTGTTGTCTGACATAAGGTAATCGTTAAATATTGCTAAGAAGTAAGATGCATTTAATACTTCTTATTGAGTCACATATTCCAAATAGTTAACTTGTATTTTAATACAGTTGATTATTTTTTAAGTAATCATGCATTTCATTACGATTAATCCATTAACAAAATTTTCTTGCACATAAGTATTATAAATATGTACCTTATATACAAAATTAACCCTTTTTTTAAAAAAAAGTATCGAAAAACGGTGAATATGAGGAACAACAAAAGGGATTAGTAGGAGAAGTTTCCTAATAAAAAAGACAATACTAAGTACATAACAATCAGAAAGCTTCCTTGAAAAAATTGCCCATACTAGCCTCCGCATGTATATGGATAGATAAGTAACACAATTATTTATTCCTAATGTAGTAATGGAATGCCGTACCTTTCTCATTTATACATTCCTCACGCCAATAAAAGTCTTCAATTATTTCAAAAAAATACCTCTGAATAAAAAAAATAAATAAAATATCAGTGAGTTTTATTAAAATATACAAAATAATTGTTTAAATTTTTCTAAAACCTGTAAACATAATTATTTTCACATTTTGTTAAAAATAGTTAACTAAAAGTCTATCTTTCGTCACACAGAATTTAAGATTTTAACGTTCTAACTAATTAATTAAAATTGTAATTTTTTTTTTAGATATAGATCTTTAAACATTCCTGAATAATAAGAGGATGTTAGAAAAGTAGCTAAAAATATTTTTATTCTTCGCTCAAACTTCCACTTAATTGTATTGTTTATTTATAACAATATATTTTTCTTTTATCCACATTGACAAGAACATCTGTAAATCATTAAACTTAGGGAAAAAAAACAATAACCGGCTTTAAAAACTTGTTCATTCTTTTCTGATAACAAAGGAAAGGTTTTAGTAGATCAAAGAGAGGATAGAATTATTTGTTTAACAATTTCGTGAATGAAAAATGATGTCATTTACCAAATCGCGGAATGACGTGCGTAGTAAAATTTACTGCCGGAAGTTGTAAGATGAAATACAATTCTTTCTTGACAGGATGAGACTACCACGGGAAAATGTTTAAACCATTAGGTGTGAAAAATTTCTGAAGTTTATTGATCTTATTAATCATAATATTTTCTGTTACCATAAAATAAGACATACACTGGTAGTCACTCTTATATTCTTATTCCACTCTGTAGCCTTACGGGATGCATGATGTTCCTAAAAAAATTTCCCAGATTACAATATTTTCTTGACAGGATGATACTACTACGGGAAAATGTTTAAACCATTAGGTTTGAAATATTTCTAAAATGCATTGATCTTATTAACCATATTTTCTGTTACCATAAAATAAGACATACACTGGTAGTCACACTTATATTTTTATTTCTCCCTTTAGCTTTTATAATATACAGGATTCTCCTAAAACATTTCCCAGATTCAGTGGCATATTTTAACTGTTTCATTAAAGCAGTGTTCTTCAACCTTTTTATCACCCCGCACCGGTCAACGTTTGGCCATTTTATTATGGGCTGCTGAATAGGAGAAGACGTTAATTGTTTATAGATTACTTTGATTTGCTAATTTTAATTTAATTGTATTTAAACAAGATTTCAAAATAAAATACAGTTACATGAGCTGTATTCGTGTGGCTCTCTGTGATGTCTCTTAGCTCTCAGTTAACCTCCCGTTCATGGAAAGTCGTACAAATTCGTGAGAAATATAGAAATAGAAAAGTAGAAATATTTAAATGTAGAAATAATTATAAAAAGGGAAATAGTTAAAGTTTCTTTGGGCTGCCCTGTGCCGGTCCGCGGGTTAAAGACCACAGGTTTAGTGAACGAATAATACATAAAATAAAAGTTAAACCAACCCAGTTTTTCTAACATATGTTCAATAGGTACACCATCATTTATACGGCTCATTTCATTAGATATACGTCACAGTTCAACTTTAAGCCCAATTCTTTCTACAGTTTTTTGTCCATTCTTATTTTTTTCGCAAAATTGTGAATCCTGATCATAAGACGTTTTTGGTCTGGAAATCGCCATTAATGAATATGTAAATTCAATTTAATTTTTAGTTTCGTTTAGAGTTCAATTGTGAGACACCATCAGCTAAAATATCATTTTACGGTATCCCATTATTCCGACTTTTTTGTCAAAATATTATTTTGTCAATTATGGCAAAAAACAGAGTGTTTCTTAAGAAAAATTAATCTCTCAGATATTTTTTGACAAAAGACTTTTTTATGTTAATATTAAATGATACTCTTCTACTCTTCTCTGCACGCTTCACCCTTTTTTGATGGAAATTGAGGGATTTGAGGAGATTTGAACACAAGCAAGTGAGGCACTGTTTTCGATTGTTTTCACGCTGAATTACATAAGCTTAATCCAAGAAAAAACTCCATTATTTTGAAATTATAGAATTTTTTTGTACAAAAAGTACAAATTTGTACTTGTACCTTATTACAAATTTGTATTGTTATGTAAACAAGTGAGATACAGTTTCCAATGTTTTTTTTTACAGTTAATAGAATGAAACTCGAGTCAATAGAACGAATAGTTTAAAAGTTGCAATTGTTTTTATACATAAAAATTACTACTTATGAAAATAAATTAAACTGAATAAATGGTTTTAATGTCATACTTTAAGGTATCATGATAAAAATTATCAAATTTTACCCCATTTACCAAATTTTTATCTCAGATTATCTTATTGTTAGTTTTACTAAAATCGTTATCAAAACGTTTGGTTAAAATTACTGAGATTTATGGTGTTTTCAATCAGTCAGAAACACGGTAAATTTTCTCTTATTCTGTTTTTTTACCATTCTTTTTTCACAGTGAAGTGGTAATATATTTTATGCCATATCTGCGAATAGCGTAATCAGAGACGGAAAGTTGTCATAATTGACATAACTAGTTTTAAAGCATATATTATCAGTTAATACATTTTACGAGAAGAAAGAGAAGATTTTTAATTCAGGGAAACAAGAAATTTGTACAAAAATAGCAGTATTTTTTAGTGGTGATGAACAATGTAGGTTAACTGATATATAAATAATTAAAATATTTACTATGCATTTTTATTTCAGGAACGAAAAGTTTTTAACACAATTTAGTTAAGCAAATTTATAGGATATAAAATTATTAAGCTATGAGTAATTATAGAGGTATGCAAAAATTTAATTTACATGATCTATAGAAATTTTTTTTATTATTTTATTTATTTTTTTATTTTGCGTAAGGGGGGCAAGGTGTCTCTGCTAATTAGGTGACTTTATTGGAGATAGTTGCCATAAAATACTTTACGTTGTTTGGGGGAAATATACTTCTGAGACGTAACAATCTCTTAGCAACAATAGGGAAGAATCAATCCCCATTTATCGAGTAAAATAGAGGAATTTGATAAACTTTACTATGAACAAATAATTGTCTGACAAAATTTATTTTAATAAAAATTATAATTTTCTCTTATTGTATTATTCTTGTAGCTAAAATGAAAAAAGATACTTCTGTTTTACTTGAAAAATCTTCGTAATTGTCAGATAAGAAGAACACTATACTATAGCGCGTAAAATATCTTAAACCAGCATAAAAACATGAAACATTATCTTTTTATTTCATTAATCGTCATAAGTTATTAATTCCAATATGTTAATTAAAGTTAATTTCATTTAACAAAATTTTAAAATCCACATTCCGAGTGATGGTTTAAAAATATCAGATGGATAATATTGAAAATAAGGTCAACAAAATCATCGATAATTAATTATTAATGCTGATTCTTTACTTAGTGATCCAAAAATAGTTTCAGACAGAAAATAAATCTTTCATTCTTGTTATTAACAATGAATTTTTTATGTTTTTAAAGCATACTTAAAGACACTAAAAAAATAAAAAATAAATAAATCATCAGAAGTGAGGAAGTGCTGTAAAAATAGAATCAGAGCTCACGTACCTCTTCAAAAACACTGTCTCCATCTTCCCTATCGCTACTTTCATCCATTGTTAATTTTATATCCAGTCACTTAACAACTCAACACAATCTCAAGAAAAGTCATAAAAATGCGCTTAGTCGGTTGTCACCGAATCTAACTTTAACTACCTACCATCGCCAAGTTCTTAACTTAGCCGGTCTTACCACTATTACTCACGTATGGCGTTGGCGAAACAGAAACTAAATAATAACACAGACTTGGCTCAATTGAGGTATTCAAGGATGTAAATGTTTTTATTTTTTTTCCTATCAGAATCCTGTCCGTTTTTATTACACCCTTCTCTTTTTTGTGCGTGAGTCAATGGGCTACGTTTCTTTTCTTTTAAAAATTGCGGGGGTGATTCCAAGTATAACGGAATATTCTTTAAAAAGATGTCGTAATTTTGTTACTTGTGGTTTCTTTTTGCTTAAAATTAAGAAAACAGAAAGGAATTTTTATTGAGATAAGAGTATGAAAACGATAATGATATGTAAAAAAATTCTTTTAATTGTAAAATCTCTCTCCCTTTTTATTTATATATATATATATATATATGCAGGGTGTCTCAGTTAAGCGTTTCAGAACTTCTAAGAGGGGTAGGGGGCATCCCTACGACTCGAAATCATACAGCAATGTGAGGTCGGAAATGCTTTCCTGAAGCGGTGACGTACACATAAGCATCATAAAGAAAAGAGACCGTAAGTGAAAAATCGCTATAATAATACATTGAAAAAGTTATATGGTACATGGGTCAAAGTAAGTGTTCGAAGTTTCTGCCTCTGGCTACAACGTACACCTCACATCTCCGGCGCATGGACATTCGAACATTCTGCAATACTCCAGGCATTTTTTCGCAGGCTGCTACTGCGATTCTTGCAACCAGTATTATCAAGAGGAGTGTCATAAACTAGTGTTTTCATATGACTCCAGAAACCAAGACATGATAGATCGGGTGACCGAGGAGGCCATGTAATTTTTTCAATGTATTATTATATTTTCAATGTATTTTTCACTTACGGTCTCTTTTCTTTATTGTGCTTCTGTGTACGTCACCGCTTCAGGAAAGCACTTCCGACCGCACATTGCTGTATGATTTCGAGTCGTAGGGATGCCCCCTACCCCTCTTAGAAGTTCTGAAACGCTTAACTGAGACACCCTGTATATATATATATATATATATATATATATATATATATATATATATATATATATATATATATATATATATATATATATATATATATATATATATATATATATATATATATATATATATATATATATATATATATATATATATATATATATATATATATATATATATATATATATATATATATATATATATATATATATATATATATATCTGACTTTTTTCGATGTACTTTTTCTTAGCATCTAAACAGGATATTGCTTAATCTTTTTTTCCTCAAAATATTTACATTTACATTACACTGTGATAACTCTTAATACAAATCTTTGGTAGAAATTTTTTTAAAAACATTATGGACGGAGAACCTTTAATTTTTTTAAAGAAGTTTCATTGAAACGTGTTCATTAATCAAAACGTGTTCCTGTTAAAGCTAAAACATTATCCCATAACTGATATAATTTCAAACATCCCAATAAGTAGATTCCTATGAAAGGTACATCGAAAAAGGTCAGTTTTCGCATTATTGATATTTGCCTTATCGACTTCTCCTAGACAGTTGAAGGCATATGGAGTTAAATTTTCATCATTGTATCGGGTAAAATTGCCCAAAAAGTGACACTGATTTCAATTGAATAGAATGAAACGGAAAAGTAGTTTATTTTTATTAAATAATGTTAATATACGTTTAAACGAATAAAAAAAAATTACTTTTTAATAAAAACATTCACACATTATAAGAAGTCATGAGAGTTCCTTATTTTTTATGTATAATGAACCCATAATTAGTAAAAAATAAGATGAAAAAATTAGTTGGCATTTCTGTTAGGATGGTTTGAATAACGAAACTTTTATTTTTGTTTAACTTCCCAAGATAAGAAAATATCTACTTGACAATGAGGTGAAGTTTAAGAAAATTTATAAGGAAAGAATCTCAATCAAGAAAAACTGAGAAAACACGACGAACTGCTTTAGCTAATTTAAATTAAATTATTAAAAATAACTTTATTTTAGAAACTAAACAACTTCTGTGTTTTTTATCTGTGCAGAAGAGTATCAGTTGTACTTAATAGTTAATACATTAAGGAAATAGAAAATCATTTTCAATCCACTAATGAATTTTTACACAAAATAAGTTTTAAATTAGAAAAATATGAATTTTTAAAAAAAATCGATCTAAGTTATACACATATATTTTCTCCCACACAGTTTCGAAAAATTTATTTTAAAAATATTTGCTTGTATTATTAATAAAGTATTCACTCAAACTTCATTCACTTAAAAATTTCTACAATGAAATTTAAACTGATTTAATCTGATTAAACTGATTAAACTGATTTTGACTAATCGAGACAAAAATGAAAAAAAATAAATAAATAATTATCTCTAAAAATGTAAGCAAATAAAGTAAAAGTGAAGAAAATTGTTGAAAACGAACGGCTGTATTCTGCTAAGGAAACTAGATTTTTTTCTTAAAATTTTAAAATTATTAACAAAGAATGTTAACAGATGACGTAGTGAATTAATTATAAATTGAAGTTGTCGATCAATAATTATTATCAATTAATAGATTAATTAAATATTATAACTAAACATTGAAAAAAAGCTGTTATTAGCAATAGTACGGTGTTTTTTGAGGGTAAAACTAACAGTTGTCTATATTTATTTAAATTAAAATGGTCTGACTTGAAACAGAAAATACCATTAAACAGCGCCATCGGTTGACTACTTTTGTAACTAATTTTGAAAAGTGAGAACAAGGAGAAAGCTGCAAGTTTGTTTTCTAAACTGCATACAGCAAACCGAAATTCTTTATGTCCTTCCGTTTTTCTTTAACAGGACATTAAGAAGAAACGGTTTATTATTATTAAAATAATTAAACAAATTAATTTGTTCTCAGTAAAATAATTTCATTATGAGAGATAAATTTCTACGTCGTTTTACAAAAACAATTACGTTTTTTTGGACACATTTTATGCTCACAATACTTAAGAAATAGAATCAGGATGGGAGTACAACTTTCATAGATCTCAAAGTAAATCATCCGTCAAGTTTTCTTTAAAATGATCATGTTTCGGCAATATAAATGATTAATGGCTTTGCTTCGGTAACTGAAATATTTCTTTCATAACAACGATTTTTCAAGAAGATTGATGAAAAATAACTTGGATTCCTTTCCAAACATAATCATTTTCTACACGTAGTAGAATTTAGAACCAATATATTTCATAAATTTAATTCTGAAAACTTTTTATTAATTTTTTTAATCGTTATTGTGCTCTAAAGTTGATAGAGTATCGTATAATATATATTGTGATTTTTACTTTATATTTTAATTTATACAGTGTGTATCATTCATATCTATATCAATCTATCTATCTATCTATCCCTCTATATATTATATATATATATATATATATATATATATATATATATATATATATATATATATATATATATATATATATATATATATATATATATATATATATATATATATATATATATATATATATATATTTATATATATATATATATATATATATATATATATATATACATATATATATATATATATATATATATATATATATATATATATATATATATATATATATATATATATATATATATATATATATATATATATATATATATATATATATATATATATATATATATATATATATAAGTTCAAAATGAAGAATAAAACAAAGAAAAATTATAGACAAATGAAAAAAAGGGGGTGGGAAATAATAAGTAAAAAGAAAAAAAAAACAACAAACAATATTTTATTTAAAAAAAAAAAAAAAAAAAAAAAGTGAAATGTTAATTAAAAAACCGGAAAAAAAGCAGGAAAAAAAAAAGATATAATCTTTTCTTCAGCCCACACGATTATATCCGCAAAACAGAGTGCTTTCTGATATTGTATCAATAAAGCCAAAGCAAAATATATTAATACAATAGTGTGAGGAGCACTCAAAAATTTTTTTTTTATAAAATAACTACATAAAAATAGATCATAAAAAGTAAATATAACATGTAAAAACAGATAATAAAATAAAATAAAAAGAAAAAATAAAATAAAAATAAAAAACATTAAAAAGGGGGGACTATAAAGCGAGTAGCAAAATCATAACAACTTACATGGACAGTTATTTTTCAAGAATGATTTAAAAATGTTTTCGCAGAAAGATTGCCAGATTACAAAATATGAAAACAAAAGATGAAAACAAAAGCGCAAATTGAGTGTAACAAAAGGGTTCTAAAGTGTCGTTCTTACTGCACTGCTGAAGTGATTTGTTATTCTGAGTTTTGATTTGTTAGTTACCAAGGATGGGCCCGAAATGGATGTGCACAAGGTAATATTATACTGGATAATTTTAAAAATTGATCATAAATAGTTTTAGAAGATAGATGTTTATTTAAGAAAAAATACAAAATAGAAAAGAGAAACATAAATTGCCTGCTTTGCAAATAATTTTAGCTGCGGATTTGCACGATATGGATTAGTACATAGAAAAATTATTTAAATTATCAAAGAAAAAATTTTAATAGATAATTTTTAACACGGATTTGCCCGAAATGGATTTGCACATGGAAAAATTAACAAAGAAAAAATTTTAGCAGATAATTTTAACCATGGATTTGCACATGGAAAAACTGTATAGATTAACAAGGGAAATTATTTAGCAAAGGAATTTTTAGTAAATAATTCTAACCACGGATTTGCCCGAAATGGTATATATATATATATATATATATATATATATATATATATATATATATATATATATATATATATATATATATATATATATATATATATATATACTAAATATATACATATCATATATATACACTACCCTGTAATAAAGGAATAGACTTTTTTTTATTTCTCAAGAAATACTTGGAAGATTATTTTGTTACTTTAATGTAATTAGTTCATACAATTTTTTATACCTGGCATAAGGTTTAAAACTTTATCTAGTTTTTTTTTCAAATTTCAGAGCAATAATATTGTAATTATTTTTTTAATTGCTTAAACAATCTTGTTTAATTTTATTGAATATTTTAAAGTTATAGGAAAAATACATCAGACATTTTTAAAAAAAAAATGTCCATATTTCCATAAATATACAAGCAAGGCTTGTGAAATTTTATGCAGTTGTTGCAAATAACAACCAAAGTAATCGATGATAGTTATAAGTTTCTTGATGATGCATTCGATGATTTTTAATAATAAAAACTTTTAATAGTAGTAGCCTTCCCACTATTAGAATTTTCATTCTAAAATTGCATCTAAATATCTGGCAGCAGTCTACCCATACTATAAACCGAAACTTTTACAGTAAAGAACATTTTTAAATTTTGTTGTTTTGAAGCAGTTTATAACTAGTATGCTGAAAAAAAACTTGAATCTAGAACTATGCGTGTTTTTAACCATTTACAAATAGCTTGGTTTCAAAACCGTAAAAAAGAAATTTAAGTAGGTAAAGGACATTTGAGTTAAATTGTGGTTGAGTTGTGTTTTATTATATTAATTGTAGAATTTGGTTTAAGTAGTTTATTTGGTTGTTTCACCTATCTTAAGAGATGTGAAGTACTCGATTTCTTTGTGCTAAGCAGCTTTATGGTGCTGCCATCTATGAGCGGATGAAAATATTCTTATAGTCTAGGGTCACAAATTAGGGAGTACAGGGCACTTTTTATGTTTCTGAACGAAATGGAGGAAATATTGCAGTGTCAATGATGAGACTCAAACCCTGTTCTGTTGGTCATGAGATTTATAGATAAGCCTTATGTTATAACATGTACTCAGCTTCAAGAATCTAAGTAGATTCATTAGGCAGGATTTGTTCGTGCGATGAAATTCTGGTTTTTTAACCGTATTAGGAGAAAGCAGATAATATACTGTTCTTTTCAGAGTTAACAGTTTGAATACCATCTTATTAGTGGTTATTTGAATGTTGTGATCGAATATGATAAAATAACTATTAAGTAGATTTTTATTTAAATATATTCTCCGAGATATTTCTAACGGTGCACGTGCTCGGTATAGAACCGTAATCGGAATTTCTCTGTAATAATTTTCTTGTAAAAAACATTGGTCCGTTTTGTGTAGCTATATATTAGGTGGTCCGGAAATTAACGTCGTTTCGAAGCATTTGATATTTGTTTTCAAGATTTAATTTTTATTTAATAATGTATTCACCCTCGTTAGCAACAACTTTTCAATGCAGGTTCGAAAATAAATCGAAACGGATCTAAAAAAATGTATTTGTTTTTAAGACAGAAGAATATTTAATGGGCCGAAACGACCTTAGTTCCCGGTCCACCTAATATCTCAAATGCTTCATATACCTCCCATTCATGTGACTACCATTTAAAGTAACTGTGCAGTACACGTAAAATAAATCAGATTATGCGTTGATGTGCGTAAGGGAATTTTAGGTGCATTTGCTACAAATTTACATAACATTTTAAATATTATTTCTTAAAAAAAAAATAACTTTACTTTAGAAAAATGCTCTAAACAGCTTAAAGCTTCACATTATAGCATATTTTACTGGAATAAATGTAACGTTTTATTTCTGCATCTGTTTTAAAATGCGGCAGCAACAAGATTTAGGGTTTTTAAATGCTATACTATTTAAGCCTATTTACTTGGAATCTCTCAGAAACTTTTCGATCAAATTCAAGTTCTGGAAAATTGTGTGAATGCAAAGCTTTCTCAAGCATGCATTTGATTGGATATTTGCTTTTATTCCATGGTGCGCTTTTTCAAGAGAAAGTTTTCTAAAACAACTCATACATATTTAAAAGGAAATGTGCTCCTTTTTCTTTAGTAATCCTTTTTGGTACTTTTTTACGAGTGATCACGTTCCAGATTGGAAATTTTTGTTTTGTTTTTGTACTTCCATACTCTTTTGCAACTTTGGAAAATAATGCAACATCAAAAATGATGGCCGCATCCATGTATGAAATTAGAATGAACAACAAGTTTGCAAACTAAAATATGTTTATTCTTCTAACAGTTCGAGAAAAAAAAAAAAAGAATTTCTTCGGGATGAAGGAAAATGTTTTGTTTTGTAAGATATTTTATAAAGTAAGTTTGCTTATTTGTATTGCAGTGTGACGGTGGAAGTAACAGACAATATAGCGATTTCTTTTCATTATATATGAAACATACACCACATGTATTTCAATATATAAATAGACATATGATTTCAATTACTTATTTGGGAGTTTATTAATTTGCATTTAAGACTAAAGGCGTAAAACCCTAAAATCTGATAAAACGTTCATAATTTCAAATTTTACTGCAATACTTGATAAATACAAGATGCAGGCATCTATACAAGCCGCCTTGGGCAACCAACTTGGTCACCCTTCAAAATTATCTTGCATTACCTATAGAGTCTATGGGTATAGACTTTGAAAGTAATGAAGCGAAATGAACTGTATTTTAATGTTCTAATTCTTCAACTCCTCTTCTAATCCTAAGATCTTTAATAGGTATTAATAATACATTACTTTGCCCACGAGTAGTGGTATGATTTCCATTTTGACTGTTTCAAGAAATGTCCACCATCTTGGCAAACCTTTTAATGTATGAAATTTTAGTAATAATTCCACATCTGTCCGGAAGACATTAAATTACACAAACCACCGTAAATATGAGTTCGGGACATTTCATAGTAGGCAGCAGAAGTATTACTATTTCTTCCATCTCTGTCGTGTGAAATGATTGTTTTATGAGTTAATAATTCATCTCAATGCTCCATTACGTGCTTTACTATTCAAGCTCCTCTTGAGCCATAACTTGAGTATCGTATTATCTGCATATGTCATTGCTCGTAAAGGCAAGCTTCGTCACCAATAATTGGTATGACAGAATGCGACATCACAGCACTATTTAAGTATAAAAGTTCTTCAGCCATTTTTGAAAGGATCAAAAATAAATCCAAATAATAACCATGCAATTAAGCTTTCATTTTTATAAAATTACAAATTTATTCTGAATAAATAGTTAGCGTATAGTTCAGTATTCTACTAAATTTGCCACTAAAATTATTACTTATGACCACCAAACAAAAAGAATCTAAATAAATATTTAAAGTACAACTAATTGTTTAATACTTCAACTATTACTTAAAACGTCCTTATAATGGATAATAACTATAGTGTTGCCAATAGACAGAAGAATATCCCAGTTTATGGTACCATATAGAAGAAATATACAAGTATGTAAATATAGAGAAATACATAAATATAGATTATGAAAACTTTTTCTTGAATTTAGTAAACTGCACCTGTTGGAGTTACAGTAAGCCCTGGATAAAATCTTTTTATTTGGTTAGATATTTTTCCTAATTTTCAGTAAATAGGATTGTAATGGATTCATCATAATAATAATTAATTTTATATTGTTTTTATTTGGAGTGAAATTTTTTTACTTCCATATTTCTTTGACTTTAGAAAGAATTTGATACACGTTCTTTTATTTATGGCTCATAAGTAAGAAATAGTATATTTTTTGTATCATAACCTGTTAAAAATTAGTTTTGCAATAATAAAATATCTGCATTGCATTTGTTCAAGCCCCTGTAAATACCTGAAATGAAATCATATTTAGTTTGATACAACAACATATTAATGATTCTTTAACATTATAAAAATAATTGGCAATAAAAATAATTGGCAATAATATTAAAGCAATATTTTTATGTGAGGATAAAGTATGGCTAAATTTGATACATGTTAGTTTATTTAAGGACCATGTTTGCGTCTTTTTTTTTTATTTTTTCTTTATTGCTTTGGCAAAATGGGCATGACTATAACAATCTACTTCATAGAAAAAGAACCACAAACACTCTCAAACATAAATTAAATGCATGAATCAGTAAAAAAATACCATTTATTAGTCAATGTGCATCTCTTGTAAAGAATCTTGAATATGAAAATACAGATCGTTTATATTGAATTCCAAAATTGTAGGATAAAACAAAGAACGAGTAGCTTACAACGTGGAGAATAAAAAAGTTATGAGTTCATGAAGGGTAAAAAATTTATGTAACACAAAATAAAAGGAATTAAATAAAATTAGAAACATAAAATTTGTACATTTGAAAGATATTATAATAGTTGAATGCAGCTTTTATAAATGTTTTTTTTCCCGATTATTTCTTTTTTTCTTCTTATCGGAATAGAAATTGTAAGCAAGTACGGTTCAGTTTATAAAGATATAAACAATATGCTAACGAACAATACTTTTAACAAACAAAAATTAATACATAAAGAGCAGATCATAGAAATAAAAAATAAATAATGTTTACTTTCAAACAAACTAAACATAGTATCTTTACAAATTTTATGTAGTAAATTTTTAATGAGTGCTTTTTTTTTGGCTTTTAAATTAGTTAAAATTTTTAATCTACCTATTATTTCGATCTTATTTAAAACCACCGCTGTAGGCCATTATTGCTATCTTTTACCTATTTATTTTACAGTAAATTCTTTTTGTTTTACTCATTAGTAAATTTAAAATATAATAATAAATACGCTTATCACACCATTATTAAAAAAAAAATTAAGTAAGCATTTTTGATGTTCTCGTTTTTGGACAAAAGAAATATTCAAGACTCTTCTCTTCTTTCATTTTTGTCTGAATGGCAGCAGCTTTTGAATACCGGAATAATTTCAGGATCTTCGCTTCCCGTGCAATAGAAACTTCAAAAAAGAATGTGAATTGTTGTCCACAGAACAGGAAATTGACTATTTCTTTTCAAGTTGAAAATCCGGTGGGTTTGCTTTATCATGCATTTTTCCTTTTCTATTCTGCCGAACATTTTTGTTAAGCTTTTATTTCTTTTTTTAAACAAGATTTTATTTTTTTCGGAATTTTTAGTATTAGATATATGTTTACTGAAAAAATGTTTTTTTTTCTTAAAATTTAATTTAGGAAAAACTGAAATTCAGTACAGCATTACCTACAAATGAATCACTGGATACAGAAAGGGAATCTTCCAGTTCCTTAAACTACTTTTTAAGAAAGCTAAACATCAAAAATATGTTCTCTGTTTTTTCAATCAGAGCGGAGTATTTGAAGAGAAATACGTTAATGGACTAGTTCTAGTGCACAAGAAAATATTTAAGGAACATTTGCATGCACTTGAATTCTCTGCATCTATGCAGTATTTCAGTATAACACTTATAATTAGCTTGTATTACTAATTATAAACGTATTACTTATAATTAGCTTGTATTATTAATTATAAAAATTTAAGAATTGAGCATTAGACAAAAAGCATTCCACAAAGATTCAACCCTTTTCCAAAGCATAAGATTTTTCAATTTTATGTAAGATTATTTCATTAGTGAAAGCTTAATGTCAACTTTTTTTAATTTGTTTTTAATGTAGAGGATTTGATAACAAAGGTTTAACATAGTTTTTACTTAACTAAAGAACAAACTTCATGGAAAATATAATTAATTGCACTCTTAAAAGCATCAAGTTTAAAATTATTGTTCAGTCAAATGATTTTTTAACCTTCATTTTAAGTTTTTGACCCAGTTATTCTGTTAAACTCTTCATTTTATTGTACTATTAATAAAACGGAAAGCATATTTGTTTGTCGATCTCATCTTAAGCATCTACCATATATTTTTTCATTACTAAATTATCTATAAAAAAACTGATAACATTTTTAACAGCTCTGCAAATTTAATTTTCCTTTATCATGATTGTCAATTTATAATACTCACTTTACTAACTGTCAGAGAAATTATCATTTAATTTATCATGATTGCTAATTTATCTCTCATTTTACGACCTGTCAGAAAAAATATCGCCAAAGGACTGAAAGTAGACAGCTCATAGCTCTGAATAAAAGAAAAAATCAGTTTTTGTAACTTTCACACTGTTAAAAAGTTCGGATAAAAAAAGTATTGACACCCTGAGTGCCGGTATTTCTTACCGTAAAATTTTACAAAATAAATAATCTGACATACCGTAATTTTGACAATATTTGCAATAAAATCTCTGGATCATGGTAATTAAATAAATATT
The DNA here is from genome assembly GCF_982258835.1 of Parasteatoda tepidariorum. Classification (NCBI taxonomy): domain Eukaryota; kingdom Metazoa; phylum Arthropoda; class Arachnida; order Araneae; family Theridiidae; genus Parasteatoda; species Parasteatoda tepidariorum. The sequence goes on from NC_141759.1 coordinate 59,917,971, forward strand.
ACTGTTAAATTTACGGTATAAAATCTTACGGCAAAAATATATTTTACGGTGCAAATTGATTTTAAGTTAAAGGGAATTTTAAGAATGGTACAAATAAGTGCTTATACTTTTTATTGCAGATTTTCATTGCTTCATAGATAGTTTATGTTAAGCTGTTCTGGAAAAAAAAACAATATTTTAATAAATGCACCTATTAAGTAAAATTTGACTTTACCAAACCTAAAAAATAATATTAAAATTTCTAGATGTTGACATAAAAACAATTAAAAATTGCAAGAATACCTACATGAAAAAAGTTTTATTATAATTTTTTTTTTCATTTTGGTTTAGAGTTAAACTTATTTTTTTAACTTCCCGAAGCCAAATAACACTTAGTTATCATTAAATAAAGAAAGTTCATTTTTTCATTTCTCTGAAAGCATGGTTTAAAGTTTTAAGCAAAAATATTTTTAATATAGTGTTTTGAACAGTATTTGTAGAGTATAAGGTTTGTACAGTTACTTAAAAGAACGTTATTAAAAATGAGATTAGAAGCTCTAAAGAATTCATCATTTTTTTTTAAAAATATTGAATCGATGGATTTTAATACATTTTCCAAGAAAAAAAATTAAACTTTTGTTCCAAATAATCCATAAGAAAGAACTAGCGCATTAACTTTATAATTAACTGTTTACTTTATTAATTACTTTATAGTTTATCTTACTTAGCTAACAACTTTTTTAAGCTTCATTTTTCTTATATTTTCCCACTTTTTGTCACTAATAATTATTCTAACGTGTAAAATATTATGCTAGTTTAATTAAATTTTTCAAATCATATATATTCTGCTTACCCGGCATAGTTCAGATTCAGAAAACACATAACGGATGTGTGTTTCCATTGAATTGAGATAATGTTGAAGTTGGTTCCAAAAAAGTGTATTATGTACACACTTGTATTAAAATTTCTGAAACATACATTATAAAGATGTATACTAGTGGTTTATTTTAAGAGTGTTTACTTTTAATTTTGAAATCATATTTTGAAAGGTTTCCGTTTTCGTAAAATCCGTTTCTAATCAGCCTAATTTAAATAATGAGTGAATAAAGGCTACAAAGTTGAAGAAAAGAAAGAAAGCGAATCAGTGAATTGAAGAATCAGTTAATGATGGAATCATTGAATCAACCTACTATTGAATAAATGAATCGACGTTTTTGAATGAATCAGTATATAATGGAGTACGATAAGATAATGGACTATTCAGAAAATGAGTGAGTGAATCGGTGTATTTATGGATCAGATGATAAGATACAAAATGATTCAGTGAATCGTAAAAACACCAAATTGGCGAATCAGAGTGAGTGAAAATGAGTGGAGAGTGAATTAGTTTGTATTAAAAGAATTTAAGATTTTCAAAAGAATATAAATTTGGCAGTTAACCAGTTAAAAAAAAAATCTTCGGCAAAATTAATAACAAAAATTTTATTGCTTAAATAATTTTGCCAATATCGATTATTAATTTAAATTTGGTTATGATTCCTTTAGAATTTAACACTTCAACCATAAATTCACGCATAAGGTCAAAAATTAAGATTTTAAATTCATTTTTAAGAATATATCCATTTTTAATTTAATAAAAATGACTCGTCTATATTTAAAGCTGTAAGGCAGATAATCACAATTCTTATATTGTTTTTACTAGCTACTTATTTTAATGAAATTTGCTGTCTTGAATTATAAACTTCCGCAAATTGAACATGGATTGAAAATTTTCACAAATGATAAGTTAAGCTTAATGAACCATATGTTATTTTCTTTTGCTTTTTCTGATTTGCTTTTTCTGAAAATTTTGAACTTAACTTCATTTTAATAACTATTTTCATTGATATTTACGCCATCCTCCCTTGAATAAAATTTCAAAAGTTTAAGAACAAATGTATTAACTTTTTATTTAATACCAGAATCTTTTGAAGAAGAAGAAAAAATATTGATTTTATATTTCTCAGTAATTTCAAATAAACACCCCTGGCGTGAAAATAAATTGCCATCAAATCCTCTTTGATATCTTTCCGATACCGAAAACAATCCATTCGGCTCCATTTATGAGAAAGTTGGCGACAGAAAAATGCTTATTTTTATTGAATTATACACAATATAACTCACCTCTCTGGCAGCTTGAAGTCTCCGGTTTTCCTGTTTCCAAGATAGGGCGGTGAAGTTTTCGAAGAAATTTCCATCCGTTTCTTGTAACCTGAAAACCAATAAAATAGAAGATAAGCTTCTGAGCCATCCAAAGATTTTCTGAGAAATGTTGGCAGCTCTTTAATCCCATATTCGCCTGGAAAGAAAGTCTGCCAAACTTACTATTCCAGTTCGATAAGAAAATATTCTAGTCTATTTGACACTAGCTCAAGCGAAACATCGAATGAAACGACACATTTGGCGTCTGTAACATCAAAGCTTTGCCAAGAAAATCTGCTATGTTAAAGTTCTCTCAAGCATTAGATTTGAGTATATATTACGAATTGGAACTTTCTAAAAGTATAAACATTTCCATTCGTATAATATATATCGTAATACACATCTATAGTAACAAATATAGTCACAATATATAGTAAGTGCAAAAATTTCCAAACTGATTTTGCTGTCTTGAATGATAATTAAGTGATTAATACTGACATTGGTTAAATTTTATACAGACTATGAAGCAAAAAACTGAATAAGTAAAAAACCCTGAATTGTCTGATATGCTTTAAATTGTCACGTAGCCACATAATATCCTTTAATGACATAATACCCATAACATTGAATATCAATAACATTTCATATTATAATATAATATGCATATTATGATTTGATAACAATACATATTATGACCCTAATATCATAATGTCATATGTATTTTGAAATTCAAGATTTTATTCTTATAAAATTATGTCCCCACGCAGAGGATTGGTATCTCTTAAGATTACGTTCATGCGAAAGTTTATCCACATAAATTTATATGTGCATGGAATTCACCTGAAGTGCATAATAATTATTCCAGAAATAAAAGAAATATTGTCAAAAATAAAATATTTTTACATGTTTTACTTAAATGTGAAAAATAAATTTAAAGTTTATTGTTCTAAAACTTTGATTTTTTTTTAAAAATTCAAACTTTATTCTACATAAAACATTCTTCATCAGACAGTTATTTAGCTTCATAATAAAAATTATATACTGAGAAAAAGTTATCGTAAAAATTGCCCGAATGTGGAGAAATTTATCGTGTTTCTACCTCCATGAGAGCACCAAAAGGTACGGTAACTTTTACCAAAGATCTTTGGTAAAAGTTACCGTACCTTTTGTCGTAAAGAACTTTTGATAAAATTAGCAATATAATATTGTTTATTACTATGCTGTTTGGTAAAATTTGGTAATTTTATCATGATACCCTAGAGCATGGCCTTGAAAAAAACTTATTTGGTTGAATTTTTTTTAAAATTTTATACTTTTGCTACATGTGCTGTTTATTACCACCCACTCAGTGCTATAATGATTTAGAACTATAATTTTAAAAATCAAAATTTCCGGTTAACCATTTCCATACGAACCGTTACCATACAAATAAATGGCTTAAAACCGCGCGTTTTAATTTCATTAACAGAATTATGTTGTTGTTTTTTACCGGAAATGTCATTACCATACCAGTGCGGTAATTTTATCAGGATATTTTCCTCTGTGTAGAAATATATCTTAAGGTTTTGTGTGTTTAGTCATCAACTTAATGCCTTTTTTCGCTGGATGCTTGAGCAGTCGTCCCTTTCCCTTCCTTTCTCTTCACCCTTGTCTTCCGTGGTTTTATTCTCATAATAATATGCCCCCGTGATATTTTATCCTTATAAGAACAAATATCCAACATAATTTTTCCTTTAAGATTATTTCCATGCCAGAATTTATCTCCATAAATTTATATGCTCATAGAATTTAATGTAACTTTATTATGAGTACGTAGTATTCTGTTCAAACATTTACATGGCTCTATTATTTTCCGAGATAATGCACTGCGATAAAAAATAATGCACATCAAATGCCTAAATTCTCGGATAATTGGTCAGTCTCCCTAGAGAGTATTTATCCACTTGATAGTTTTTCAACAGGAAGTTTTGCAGGAACGCAGAATATTATTCTAACAGGATTATGAACGGAAGAGGTTTCTTCCATGCAATTTCATAATAATCTGAATCTTTGTTTCCACATGATTTTATTACCAGAAAGATTTCGTTCTGTATCGTACACTTAAAATTTCCATTCCAGAATTGCGGTAAAATCACCGACAACAGTCTGTCAATCTAATTAACTGTGGAGTTTACAATTAAAAACATTTACGGTTTTAAAATCGTTAACAACTGCTATGGTTAAAAAATAACGAATACAAAATTATACGGTCATGAAACCATTTACAACAATCATGGTGAGAAAATCTTGAAAAGGAAATTTTACTGGAGATTAGAGTTAGGCTGTGTTAGGCCTTTTGTTAGATAATAGATATTGGAGTCAGGTTGGGTAGTATTTTGTTCAAAGAATCGTGGAACGTGGCTTAATTATTTTACCTGGTGACGCCATCTATTGTGAGTGATGGGAAGAACTCGAAATTTTTCAGTTAAGATCTATGACTAAACCTTTGACTAAATTGCAACTATCTATGCGTGAATGAGAGTTTCGTTGTATTTTGTTCAAAGAATCGTGGAACGTGGCTTAATTATTTTGCCTGGTGACGCCATCTATTGTTAGTGATGGAAAATACTAGAAATTTTTGAGTGAAGTTCTATGACTATTTATGACTAAATCTTTGACTAAATTGCAACTATCTATGCGTGAATGAGAGTTTCGTATTTTAACAGTACAGGGTCACCAGATGGGGAGTACAGATCATTAGAAACTTATTACGTGGTAATGGAAAGGATAAGAAACTGCGTTGTGAATGCTGGATTTCGAACCTCTGTTCAGCTGGACATTAGATTGACAGATTAGCTCTCTCGGCTATAATTTATACCAGCTGCAAGGAGCTAAGTTGCTTGTAAGTTGGGCCTATTTTGCGCGCCTAAATTCCGGTTATTTTACCGTATTTGGCAATTACTGTCAATAGACAATTTTTCAGTTTGAATACCATCTTTTTTAAGTTCATTAGACTTTTCTGTTTGCATATGGTGAAATAGAAATTAAATAAATTGTCCTTTAACCCTTTTCCAACAGAAATGTCTGACAGTGTGTCTTTGGTGCTAAGAGCTAAACATTGGGTAATTTAAAAAATGCAGCTTTTTATAGCATCAATGCTTGTGGTTTTAAAAATTTCTTTCAAATTATTTTTATTAAAAAGCATGTATTCAACGCTTAAAAATAAGAAACACCAAGGTAAAATCCGAAATCATTAACGGCCATTGCATTAAACGTTTATTATCATTATGTATAAAGTTTTAGCATTTAAAAATTTTAGGTCTGGAACTAGATAATTAAATTAAGTTTTACAAAATCCTACAGTAAATTAATTTGAAATTTTATCACATAAATTTAAATTGGGAATATTTGCCTAAACTGGAAATAAGGAAAAAATATATGTATCCAAAAATTTAAAAATAATGCCCTTTCATTTTATAGAGCTCCATTATATTATTCTCGAGATTGAGTAATTGTACATCAGGATGTTTTTTAATATTGTTATGCAATTTTAATTCATAACAGTAGGCGCAGAAGCAGAATTTACCGAGTCAAACTGCAGCTTTGTATTCAAAACTTTTAATTTGCCTGCGATTTTGAAGTCAATCAAAGATTTTTAATAGCTTAATCTAACATATATTTAGCATCTTTGCACAGATTAAATACAAAAAAGTTACACACAAAAACTTTTATGTTGCGGAAATTTAGCTTGAATTTTATGCAATTCTACTTTAGCTTTACACAAAAGGAAAAGAAACGGACGCTTATACTAAGCCTAATAATTAAATCAGAAAGAAAGATTTAACTTGCAAATGATGTTATTAAAATAAAAAATTTCGTTTTAAAGAAAGAAATTAACAGCATTGTAATTCATGGTATTCTAATTTACATCTATTTAAAGGTCTTGAAATGAAATTCGCTATGATATCACGGGAACTGGGCAGAAAAATGAATATTTAAGTGTCTTTTCTGACGTAATTGTTCTTAAATGGAAAACTATTCCTTATTTTGCATGAATGAAAATCGCAAGATTATTTCTTTTTCCTTCTGTTCTTAAATTTTATTTCTTCACAATTGTTTTTGCTAGCCACATCCCCCCCCCCCATCTGGTGTTTCTTTTTTTTTTTTTTTAAATTGAGGTGAAAAATAATCTGTAGATGTTGTGATAATCTGAATCGACCGGTGCTACCAGGGCTAAAGAGAATACAAGGGCTAGTTCACTCCGCTCTTAGAGCTGAAGCTACGATTTCCCTCCTCATGACGTCACTGTGTCCACAGATCTCGGAGATCGCAAGTAAAGGTATGATAACTTTGCATCTTTCTCTTTGTAAAAATAAGTTAGACTTTTCTGGTTATTAGCCTTCAAACTTTACGTAATTAACACATTATTTCCGTTCATAAACATAGTTCAAAAAAAACTTTCTTGGTTATTATATTAAAAAAATACCATTTTAAACTTATAAAAATGTTTTGCTAATTGGTGAAAATGACTCGATAAATACTTTATTTTAAAAAGTTCAGTTTTAACTTTAACTATTAAGAAAAATGAAGGCATATATCGACACTTTTTTTATCTACATATTCTTTTATAAAGATAAGTTAAGTTAAATTTAGAATCCCTGATTTTAAAATATGTCGTTAATAGCAATTTGTTCATACTTCATCATTAGGAAACATCAACCTTAAACGCTAATTACTGAAACAAAATAATAATTTAGGTTCATAATGACATTAGAAATTTTACAATTGTTTATAGACATTTAAATTTACGATGATACAATTTATAGATATTTAAATTGAAGAGAATATAATTTTTAAAAAAAATCATAAATATTTAGAATAACTACATTAAAAAATATGTTATGAAATTAGGAGAATTTCAACTATATACTATATATTTTATTTATACTTTTTACTTACATTTTAATTTTCTTTGACTTTATCTATTTTTTAATTCTTTTCACCTGCCTTTCTTTACGAAGTAACGAGGCGGTTTCTATTTAGATAATGAATTTTTATAAAAGTTCTTTACGACAGAATAAACGTATTGCTGTTTTATATTAACTGTGTCATTTCGGAATCCATTCTTTACATAGTTGTTCATTTACTTTAGGGAACACGCGAAAAATTATGCTTTTTCCTTTTGTTTTTATATCAGAATTTTTGCAAGTTGCAATCGCGCAAACTGGCATTTCGATAATAGTTTTAAATTCTTGTAAATTCACTGCAAAAACTGAGGAAAGTCATTATAGAAAATAACAAATGTCTTAGAATATCTCGCAAAAGGAAATGATCCAATATTAGTTAGAGTTAGTAATGCCGAACGTTTCGTTCTTGAAGTAAAAGTGCGAGCTTTACGCCAAAGTGACGTCACTAGAGTGACGTTGGAGGATCGGCGCGGCAAGCCCTTCTCTTTAGCCCTGGGTGCTACGCAGAAAGGTAGCTCCTACCGGGATTATATCGATAAAATGTATAACATAGAAATTTCATTTTATTCATAGCTACGGATTAAATGCTGCCGTTTAATTTTAAGCTACAAAGCTTAAAGTATCTTTGTGATAATCTGAATCACACGCTGCTGTGCTGGAGGGTTACTGCTACCGGGATATAATAGTTATACATTGTATAACATAGAAATTTCATTTTATTCATAGATATGGATTAAATGCTGCCGTTTTATTTTAAGCTACAAAGCTTAAAGTATCTTTGATAATCTGAATCACACGCTGCTGTGCTGGAGGGTTACTGCTACCGGGATATAATAGTTATACATTGTATAACATAGAAATTTCATTTTATTCATAGCTACGGATTAAATGCTGCCGTTTAATTTTAAGCTACAAAGCTTAAAGTATCTTTGTGATAATCTGAATCACACGCTGCTGTGCTGGAGGGTTACTGCTACCGGGATATAATAGTTATACATTGTATAACATAGAAATTTCATTTTATTCATAGATATGGATTAAATGCTGCCGTTTTATTTTAAGCTACAAAGCTTAAAGTATCTTTGATAATCTGAATCACACGCTGCTGTGCTGGAGGGTTACTGCTACCGGGATATAATAGTTATACATTGTATAACATAGAAATTTCATTTTATTCCTAGATATGGATTAAATGCTGCCGTTTTATTTTAAGCTACAAAGCTTAAAGTATCTTTGTGATAATCTGAATCACACGCTGCTGTGCTGGAGGGTTACTGCTACCGGGATATAATAGTTATACATTGTATAACATAGAAATTTCATTTTATTCATAGATATGGATTAAATGCTGCCGTTTTATTTTAAGCTACAAAGCTTAAAGTATCTTTGTGATAATCTGAATCACACGCTGCTGTGCTGGAGGGTTACTGCTACCGGGATATAATAGTTATACATTGTATAACATAGAAATTTCATTTTATTCATAGATATTGATTAAATGCTGCCGTTTTATTTTAAGCTAAAAAGCTTAAAGTATCTTTGTGATAATCTGAATCACACGCTGCTGTGCTGGAGGGCTACTGCTACCGGGATATAATAGTTATACATTGTATAACATAGAAATTTCATTTTATTCATAGATATGGATTAAATGCTGCCGTTTTATTTTAGGCTACAAAGCTTAAAGTATCTTTGTGATAATCTGAATCACACGCTGCTGTGCTGGAGGGTTACTGCTACCGGGATATAATAGTTATACATTGTATAACATAGAAATTTCATTTTATTCATAGATATGGATTAAATGCTGCCGTTTTATTTTAAGCTACAAAGCTTAAAGTATCTTTGTGATAATCTGAATCACACGCTGCTGTGCTGGAGGGTTACTGCTACCGGGATATAATAGTTATACATTGTATAACATAGAAATTTCATTTTATTCATAGATATGGATTAAATGCTGCCGTTTTATTTTAAGCTACAAAGCTTAAAGTATCTTTGTGATAATCTGAATCACACGCTGCTGTGCTGGAGGGTTACTGCTACCGGGATATAATAGTTATACATTGTATAACATAGAAATTTCATTTTATTCATAGATATGGATTAAATGCTGCCGTTTTATTTTAAGCTACAAAGCTTAAAGTATCTTTGTGATAATCTGAATCACACGCTGCTGTGCTGGAGGGTTACTGCTACCGGGATATAATAGTTATACATTGTATAACATAGAAATTTCATTTTATTCATAGATATGGATTAAATGCTGCCGTTTTATTTTAAGCTACAAAGCTTTAAGTATCTTTGTGATAATCTGAATCACACGCTGCTGTGCTGGAGGGTTACTGCTACCGGGATATAATAGTTATACATTGTATAACATAGAAATTTCATTTTATTCTTAGATATGGATTAAATGCTGCCGTTTTAGTTTAAGCTACAAAGCTTAAAGTATCTTTGTGATAATCTGAATCACACGCTGCTGTGCTGGAGGGTTACTGCTACCGGGATATAATAGTTATACATTGTTTAACATAGAAATTTTATTTTATTCATAGATATGGATTAAATGCTGCCGTTTTATTTTAAGCTACAAAGCTTTAAGTATCTTTGTGATAATCTGAATCACACGCTGCTGTGCTGGAGGGTTACTGCTACCGGGATATAATAGTTATACATTGTATAACATAGAAATTTCATTTTATTCATAGATATGGATTAAATGCTGCCGTTTTATTTTAAGCTACAAAGCTTAAAGTATCTTTGTGATAATCTGAATCACACGCTGCTGTGCTGGAGGGTTACTGCTACCGGGATATAATAGTTATACATTGTATAACATAGAAATTTCATTTTATTCATAGATATGGATTAAATGCTGCCGTTTTATTTTAAGCTACAAAGCTTAAAGTATCTTTGTGATAATCTGAATCACACGCTGCTGTGCTGGAGGGTTACTGCTACCGGGATATAATAGTTCTACATTGTATAACATAGAAATTTCATTTTATTCATAGATATGGATTAAATGCTGCCGTTTTATTTTAAGCTACAAAGCTTAAAGTATCTTTGTGATAATCTGAATCACACGCTGCTGTGCTGGAGGGTTACTGCTACCGGGATATAATAGTTATACATTGTATAACATAGAAATTTCATTTTATTCATAGATATGGATTAAATGCTGCCGTTTTATTTTAAGCTACAAAGCTTAAAGTATCTTTGTGATAATCTGAATCACACGCTGCTGTGCTGGAGGGTTACTGCTACCGGGATATAATAGTTATACATTGTATAACATAGAAATTTCATTTTATTCATAGATATGGATTAAATGCTGCCGTTTTATTTTAAGCTACAAAGCTTAAAGTATCTTTGTGATAATCTGAATCACACGCTGCTGTGCTGGAGGGTTACTGCTACCGGGATATAATAGTTATACATTGTATAACATAGAAATTTCATTTTATTCATAGCTACGGATGAAATGCTGCCGTTTTATTTTAAGCTACAAAGCTTAAAGTATCTTTGTGATAATCTGAATCACACGCTGCTGTGCTGGAGGGTTACTGCTACCGGGATATAATAGTTATACATTGTTTAACATAGAAATTTTATTTTATTCATAGATATGGATTAAATGCTGCCGTTTTATTTTAAGCTACAAAGCTTTAAGTATCTTTGTGATAATCTGAATCACACGCTGCTGTGCTGGAGGGTTACTGCTACCGGGATATAATAGTTATACATTGTATAACATAGAAATTTCATTTTATTCATAGATATGGATTAAATGCTGCCGTTTTATTTTAAGCTACAAAGCTTAAAGTATCTTTGTGATAATCTGAATCACACGCTGCTGTGCTGGAGGGTTACTGCTACTGGGATATAATAGTTATACATTGTATAACATAGAAATTTCATTTTATTCATAGATATGGATTAAATGCTGTCGTTTTATTTTAAGCTACAAAGCTTAAAGTATCTTTGTGATAATCTGAATCACACGCTGCTGTGCTGGAGGGTTACTGCTACCGGGATATAATAGTTCTACATTGTATAACATAGAAATTTCATTTTATTCATAGATATGGATTAAATGCTGCCGTTTTATTTTAAGCTACAAAGCTTAAAGTATCTTTGTGATAATCTGAATCACACGCTGCTGTGCTGGAGGGTTACTGCTACCGGGATATAATAGTTATACATTGTATAACATAGAAATTTCATTTTATTCATAGATATGGATTAAATGCTGCCGTTTTATTTTAAGCTACAAAGCTTAAAGTATCTTTGTGATAATCTGAATCACACGCTGCTGTGCTGGAGGGTTACTGCTACCGGGATATAATAGTTATACATTGTATAACATAGAAATTTCATTTTATTCATAGATATGGATTAAATGCTGCCGTTTTATTTTAAGCTACAAAGCTTAAAGTATCTTTGTGATAATCTGAATCACACGCTGCTGTGCTGGAGGGTTACTGCTACCGGGATATAATAGTTATACATTGTATAACATAGAAATTTCATTTTATTCATAGCTACGGATTAAATGCTGCCGTTTTATTTTAAGCTACAAAGCTTAAAGTATCTTTGTGATAATCTGAATCACACGCTGCTGTGCTGGAGGGTTACTGCTACCGGGATATAATAGTTATACATTGTATAACATAGAAATTTCATTTTATTCATAGATATGGATTAAATGCTGTCGTTTTACTTTAAGCTACAAAGCTTAAAGTATCTTTGTGATAATCTGAATCACACGCTGCTGTGCTGGAGGGTTACTGCTACCGGGATATAATAGTTATACATTGTATAACATAGAAATTTCATTTTATTCATAGATATGGATTAAATGCTGCCGTTTTATTTTAAGCTACAAAGCTTAAAGTATCTTTGTGATAATCTGAATCACACGCTGCTGTGCTGGAGGGTTACTGCTACCGGGATATAATAGTTATACAATGTATAACATAGAAATTTCATTTTATTCATAGCTACGGATTAAATGCTGCCGTTTTATTTTAAGCTACAAAGCTTAAAGTATCTTTGTGATAATCTGAATCACACGCTGCTGTGCTGGAGGGTTACTGCTACCGGGATATAATAGTTATACATTGTATAACATAGAAATTTCATTTTATTCATAGATATGGATTAAATGCTGCCGTTTTATTTTAAGCTACAAAGCTTAAAGTATCTTTGTGATAATCTGAATCACACGCTGCTGTGCTGGAGGGTTACTGCTACCGGGATATAATAGTTATACATTGTATAACATAGAAATTTCATTTTATTCATAGATATGGATTAAATGCTGCCGTTTTATTTTAAGCTACAAAGCTTAAAGTATCTTTGTGATAATCTGAATCACACGCTGCTGTGCTGGAGGGTTACTGCTACCGGGATATAATAGTTATACATTGTATAACATAGAAATTTCATTTTATTCATAGATATGGATTAAATGCTGCCGTTTTATTTTAAGCTACAAAGCTTAAAGTATCTTTGTGATAATCTGAATCACACGCTGCTGTGCTGGAGGGTTACTGCTACCGGGATATAATAGTTCTACATTGTATAACATAGAAATTTCATTTTATTCATAGATATGGATTAAATGCTGCCGTTTTATTTTAAGCTACAAAGCTTAAAGTATCTTTGTGATAATCTGAATCACACGCTGCTGTGCTGGAGGGTTACTGCTACCGGGATATAATAGTTATACATTGTATAACATAGAAATTTCATTTTATTCATAGATATGGATTAAATGCTGCCGTTTTATTTTAAGCTACAAAGCTTAAAGTATCTTTGTGATAATCTGAATCACACGCTGCTGTGCTGGAGGGTTACTGCTACCGGGATATAATAGTTATACATTGTATAACATAGAAATTTCATTTTATTCATAGATATGGATTAAATGCTGCCGTTTTATTTTAAGCTACAAAGCTTAAAGTATCTTTGTGATAATCTGAATCACACGCTGCTGTGCTGGAGGGTTACTGCTACCGGGATATAATATATATACATTGTATAACATAGAAATTTCATTTTATTCATAGCTACGGATTAAATGCTGCCGTTTTATTTTAAGCTACAAAGCTTAAAGTATCTTTGTGATAATCTGAATCACACGCTGCTGTGCTGGAGGGTTACTGCTACCGGGATATAATAGTTATACATTGTATAACATAGAAATTTCATTTTATTCATAGATATGGATTAAATGCTGCCGTTTTATTTTAAGCTACAAAGCTTAAAGTATCTTTGTGATAATCTGAATCACACGCTGCTGTGCTGGAGGGTTACTGCTACCGGGATACAATAGTTATACATTGTATAACATAGAAATTTCATTTTATTCATAGATATGGATTAAATGCTGCCGTTTTATTTTAAGCTACAAAGCTTAAAGTATCTTTGTGATAATCAGAATCACACGCTGCTGTGCTGGAGGGTTACTGCTACCGGGATATAATAGTTATACATTGTATAACATAGAAATTTCATTTTATTCATAGATATGGATTAAATGCTGCCGTTTTATTTTAAGCTACAAAGCTTAAAGTATCTTTGTGATAATCTGAATCACACGCTGCTGTGCTGGAGGGTTACTGCTACCGGGATATAATAGTTATACATTGTATAACATAGAAATTTCATTTTATTCATAGATATGGATTAAATGCTGCCGTTTTATTTTAAGCTACAAAGCTTAAAGTATCTTTGTGATAATCTGAATCACACGCTGCTGTGCTGGAGGGTTACTGCTACCGGGATATAATATATATACATTGTATAACATAGAAATTTCATTTTATTCATAGCTACGGATTAAATGCTGCCGTTTTATTTTAAGCTACAAAGCTTAAAGTATCTTTGTGATAATCTGAATCACACGCTGCTGTGCTGGAGGGTTACTGCTACCGGGATATAATAGTTATACATTGTATAACATAGAAATTTCATTTTATTCATAGATATGGATTAAATGCTGCCGTTTTATTTTAAGCTACAAAGCTTAAAGTATCTTTGTGATAATCTGAATCACACGCTGCTGTGCTGGAGGGTTACTGCTACCGGGATACAATAGTTATACATTGTATAACATAGAAATTTCATTTTATTCATAGATATGGATTAAATGCTGCCGTTTTATTTTAAGCTACAAAGCTTAAAGTATCTTTGTGATAATCAGAATCACACGCTGCTGTGCTGGAGGGTTACTGCTACCGGGATATAATAGTTATACATTGTATAACATAGAAATTTCATTTTATTCATAGATATGAATTAAATGCTGCCGTTTTATTTTAAGCTACAAATCTTAGCTCAAAACTAAATACATTTTACATGTCATTCAATATTTTAAAACAAATATCCTATCGATACAAAGACCTCATCGTTTCCAGTGAACAAGAACATTTGGAATCCGAAGAATTCTATTTTTGACGGAAGCGTGATGTTATACGAATAAAAAATGCAGACAATAAAGAAAAAGAAATATGAAAGAAACTCGTAAGAGCAAACGTTTTGAACAGTTTATTCTCCTTTTCCTTATGTGTCCGGTTACGAAAAAACATGTATTGTCCATTTTAAAAGATGCTTTTTAGATAAAATGGCATCGCAATGTTTGTTATTCCGTTTGAAGAACGTGACAGATACCGTCGTTAAAATTTCAAAAGGAACGACAGGAGTTTTCAGTTTTGTATTGCAGGTAATACGGCAAAATATGAAATATGAGAATCTAGCTTTATTTATCTAAAATATAATCGATATTGTATATGAAAAATGTATTGAAGTTGACACCAAAATATGCAGTCGTATGAATGAGAAAAAAATAATATTTAAGAATTATTCGAATATGCAGACAGTCCGTAAAGATCCCGCTTAAAATAGATTTTATTAAAAAAAACGTAATTTCATTTTATCTTATTATATTTTACACTGAAGAGCCATTATATTATGACCACCCTCCATCTATAACAATGGGCTCGCCCAGGTTTTCATGGTTTCTCGCCCAGGAACATTGTTTTCATGAGGCACATTAGGACCCATAATCCGCATAGAATAATCCCTGACATCTGTAAGCTACTTGAACATAGTTGCAGACCACTTTCACCCATTTATGGCAATAGTTTTTTCCTGCGGGGGATGGTGTTTACCAACAGGAAAATGCACCAAGTCATAAGGGTCGAAACGTCGAGGAACATTCCAGTGACTTTCAAGTCATGTCTTGGCCCCCAAATTCACCTGACCTTAATCCAATAGAGCATTTGTGTTCCTACTTGGAAAACCAAATTTGTGCTGCCACGCTACCTCCTCGCAATGTGAGGGAATTGTAGGACCAGTTGGTGAGCGCTTGGTACCAGATACCTTAGGCTACCTATCAGCACCTTGTGGAATCAATGCCACGGCGGGTGCCACCAGTTTTGAGGGATAAAGGTGGTTCAACATGTTATTAGCAGTATGGTCATAATGTAATGGCTCTTCGGTGTATTTTAATTTATAACCAGCTTTGAGCAGCTGCCTTAATTTCTGAGTTCACGACTATCAATGTGAAACTACGTAGACTTGTAATTTTGCACCCAACCCAGAAGTCTAGCGAGCTCCTAAATCATTCATTAGAGCTAACTCGGGAAGGACTGTTTGATAGAATTAACCCACACTTGCGTTACATGGGCAGAAAAAAAACATGTAAACCATCTGCAGTTATATCTACGGCAAAGGGTTTGAAAAATGTTAACAAAACATTAAGTAATCAGAATGCTTCGAAATTTGAATGATTGGTGGAAAATCGTTTAAGAATGATGGTGGTGAATCGGAAAAGAGTTTAATGGTGATTATCAGAGACGCTTTTAAGTTTCATCCGGTAATCAAACGGGTTTTAATTTTTTTATCCAAAATGTTTCATGAAGTATGCGTCAAATTTTACAGAGCCAATTTTTGTCTTTTCTCATCTTAAATATTGATTTGATACCCTGATATGCAGGTTTTTCCCCCTCCATATTCTGACAAGGCTCATAAACGCACATTATGATACGGCGATTAATACAGAATACCCTCTATATGTGTTTAAGAATTCTCATCTAATAAGAAAGAATGCATAAATTGTTTTCAAATTAATTGTGACAAATACAATATAAAGGCCGGTATAGCCTGGTCGGTAGGGCGCTATGCCCATCTCCAAGAGTTCGTGGGTTCGATCCCCGCCGGCCGAAGACTCCCCGTCTAGTAAATGGTGACTGATGCACGTTAAATCTGTCGAGTCGCAAAGTCCTCCATGTTCCCATAATAAATCGAAACCTCTGGGGGTACTGATCCAGGAGTTTCCTTGTCTGCTGGATTGGGATCAAAATTACACGGCTGCGGAGTTGAACATTAGTGGTCGTCAGCCCAAAAGTTGGGTCGGCTGTTCAACAACTAATATTTAAAAAAAAAAACAAAAAAAAAACAATAAAGCTGAGCTGTGGTGGCTCGGGGGATTGAGCTTTCGCCTTCAAACAGGTTCGAATCCCGGCGACGGCTGATCGAAGCGAATTCCAATTCGACTTAATTTAATTTTATTAAATTAAAATAAGAACGTGGTTGCAATTTTTCGTACTTCTGTAAATAACTTTTTATAAAGATGTTTGGGTATGTATTTTGTACTGTAACATGCTTGGCCGGGCTTGTAAAAATTTTGAGAGTTTCCGATCCTTGACATTATGATCGATTACAGTTTAAGCATTAATTGAGTTTCAAAGTAATGCTTTTAATTCTTTATAATTGCGAAAATGTTTTGGTAGAACAAATTTTATTCAAAAGAGAAAACTGAAAAAAAACGAAAAGCTAGTTGCCAAAACACATCGCACATTGAATCATTACACAAAATACTAAATTCACACTGTTTTTATTTAAATAATATATGTTTTAGCAAATGACCCTTCGAGAAGTTATTTGTGTGCATAATTTGAAAATTGGAAGATTTTATTATACTTATCAATAGAAAATATATTTCGTTAAAATATACTTCAGTTATACGCCGATTCACTAGACTTTAATAAAAAAGCTAATTATTATCTACCTTGTTTATTTTGTGCACTTCAAAAGAGCTAATCTACATAAATTTGATACTTTTTTCCTTTTTTTTTAAAATAAATTTAAATTTTTTTTATTCTGCTTCTTGAAAAAGCTAAATTATAACTTTAAGCTTACTTTTTTTCTTATTAAAACATCACAATTTTGTTTTGGACAACACTGTCAAAATAAAATTCTAAAATAAAAGATTTTAAATTTCACATGAAAATTTCTTTTAAAAATTGCTTAAAGAATCGATGGCAATAAAGATATTAAGCAGTTAACATTGTTTGAGACAAAATTTTAAATGTATAGTAATATAGTATCTGCAAAATAATTGAATTTTATCTTGATACATTCATTTGTTTTTTTTTTTTTTAATAAAACCAATCGCCGTATAGAACTTATATTCTATACAATGTTCTATAATGTTCTATATTTTTTTATAACAATGCTGCTTTAAAAAAAATTGTGTTACGTTAGAGAAATATTTTTATTACATCCTAATAATTATAATTTTTTTTTAAGTAGTCGCTTTGTTATTATTGCACAACACTGATATACAAAATTCCTAAAAAAAGAAAGCAACATTCAAAGTTACCTTGGAAGTTACTTCAAAATGATTATGACTAAAAATGTTACAAAATTTATAAAGTTAATTTATTTATTTGTCACGAAATTTATAATTTAAATTTAATTATTTGTTTCAAAATTTATAATGTTAATTTATTTGTTTGTTACAAAATTTGTTATAAAATTTGGTGAAAGCCTTTCAAAAAACAAATATATTTTTCTAGCAAAATAATTGAGAGACATAATTATTTATAGTTACCTTTTAGTTCTTATTAGGCCTCAATGTTGACAAAAAACTTCAGAAAAAAGAGGCAATAATTTGGAAGTAACTTTTCCGAAATTGTTTCAAAACGATATTAATTCAAAATAATGTTTGTTACAAAGGATATTATTTTTCTAATAAAAAAAAAAACTTTTTAAATATCCCAGAAATATTTTTAATTGGCGTTGCACGCAAAACATTAAATTGATATTTTCTAAAATGTTAAGAAAATGCATATTTTCATGTGGAAAATATCTTTTAATTAGTTGTTACAGCTAAAATTCCATCGTGAGAACGTTTTGGATGCATAGAATTCCTAAACGTAAATTATAGCGACAAACTTTGCTAAGTGTCTGTCCAGAGCTGTTGTAACAACTTTTGACTTTTAATTTACGCTCTTTTGTTAGTCATTAAACACTCATTAAATTTCTACCGCATGATATTTTGACTGTGCTTAATACGGCTTATCGCAAGCGTAACTAATATAACGCCCTTATGAGTTTCATTATTTTTACATTAAATTTTTTTCTGCTACCATCAACGTGCACCAGTGGCTTGAAAAATTAATGCAACTTGCAGCGACATCTATGAGTGAAATATTTAAACGATAATTTGAATTTCATTCGACAAACGAGAAGTTGAAAGGATTCTGACGATTGAAACTTTTAATTTCTTTTACTAAGGATTGTAAAGGATTAAAAAAACGGTAAAAGATTATAAAAAAATATCTTTGTATTAAAAATAGATTTAATAAAGAAATAGATATATTAAATATTATAATTTTTGCATTTTTACTCACACGCTTTTAAAAATATTAATAATAATTTAGGAAAAGAAATAGTCTAAACTGAAGAAAAGGTTTGTGTACAAAAAACTGCATTTGCATTAAAACGTATTATTAAAAGAGATATGTTGATTTTATGTTAAAATTTTTCCAGTTTTTATAATTTGAATTTGCCGACCAGTCTGTGTAGGGGGCAGGGAACTGTCCTTGCATCAGAAAGGTTCTGGGTTCGAATCCCGGGCAAGGCATCGATGTTTCTTTCCCTCTATCTGTGTTCTATGTCCTTTCTCCTTTGTGTGTGAATGTGTGAATGTGACCCGCCCTATAAACGGGTTGTGGTATCGTGACGTGGGCGACGCTGTTCCACCGCCGTGGCTTCGCCACAGGTGCCCACTGGGTAACGAAAAGAGAATTAGCAGTTCTGGCACTTTCTGTGGCCAATGGACAACAGCTCCAAGTGCCCGCCATTAAAAAAAAAAAAAAAAAAAATTGAATTTTTCCTTACATATTTTTATAGCTATTTTAAATATTATTGAAAAACATAGTCAAAATAGTAAAAAAATACGATATATATACAAAAAGTGCATTTGTATTAAAAACCTATTCCATCATTGACTGATTAAAGATATATATCAATTGTACTGATAAAGATATATATGTTCTGATTAACGATATATATCAATTTTTTAAAATAATTTTTACAGTTTTCATAAATTGCATTTCTTAAACACATTTTTATTAATATTTTAAAAAAAATTAGCAAAAAAAGTTTGCATTTTTAGAAACATTTATATGGAATAAAGCACTTAGTATTAAAAATTCATCGAAAAAAGTAACATTATGATTTTTCTAATACAATTTTACAATTTTTATAATTGGTATTTCTTTTACACATTTCATAAAGATTTTAAATAATTGAGGAAAAAATAGTATAAATAGAAATAAAAGTTTTATAAGCAAAAAAGAACATTTGGTTTAAACAATTTACCTCTTAAAGAAATACAAAAATTTTATATCATAATTTCGTAACTTTTTCTAATTTTCATTTTGCATTACACATTTTTATAATTAGCTTAAATAGTTTAAGAAAAAATAGCTCAAATAGTAAAAAAAAGGCTTATTAAGGCAAAATCATATTCGTATAAGAAATATATTTATTAAAGAAAAATATCCATTTTATATTTTATAATTCCTTAAGTTATTATGATGTTTCCCTAACATTTTATTATATTGTAAATTTTTTAGGACAAAATAGTTTATTGTTACGTAATTTTTTTTGAGGAAATTTTTGCCATACTTCTTGTGCCTATGACATAGATTTAAGTAATTTCTAAAATTTTGATTAGGAAATAAACATTTGTTTCCATATTCATTGTGAGTTAATGATTCTAAAGCTTAATACTGAATGGATTATCACTCAAAATAGTTCTATAAAAGCGTAATAAGTAAATTAAAATATAATTATCATCTAATCTTTTCACTTTTAATTTTTAAAATTTGTAGTAAATATAATTGTAATTTGATTTAGTTCATATAGTCACTATTACAGTTTAATGTTTCATAAAAGACATTATAAATTATTAATATAATTAAATTATTTTAGTTAAAAAAGTCAGTTTTCATATTATAGCTTATTAATATGGATTACAGTTTGTCTAAGTTACGGTAGTTTATTTTTATGAATTATTATTTATAATATTATTTTTGTTTATTTGAATAATATCCGCTAAAATTTTATATTATTTTATTTACTATATTTTATAATTACAGTTTACAGCTGTAATAATAGTAAAAGTTCCTGTCATATTAGATTGTATTACAATAATTCATTACACAATAATAAAAATGTTACAAAAATTGAAAGGTAAAATTGCACAAAATTTTGTCGCAGACGGTAAAATATTGGTAACTAGTGAATATTTCTAGTTTCAAAATGGTTATTTTTGCAATGGATACAAATGCAATAAAAAAGTAAATAAATTTCAACCCAAGTCAAAAATCAGATATAAAAATGAAAAAAAAAGAATAGTCCCTGAGTTGAATTTCAAAGTATTCCAAAAGATCTGTCAATCGGACCTTGAAAAATTTTTCCAACTTTCCGAAAATGTCGCCTAACGTTGACAATCGACAAGCTACGTTTTTGCGTCAATTTTTAAAAAGGCTGAAGGAATCGACCATTTGAAAAGGATAAACTGACTGATATTCGTTCAATAATATTTCTTGAGTCTGTTAGGGGGATTCGATTTCCTAGCAAAAATAAATACACATTTTTGCTTTCAAAACTGGATCTTTATTTAGTGGCAAATCGTTGATACAATTTCAATTAGGAAAAATATTATATTTTTATGAGGATTCAAGAATGTGTAGAATACGACTGATTTAGTAGAACACACGGAGAAAAAAAAATCTTGTAAAATTACCGCAATGTATGATAATTATAGTTCTGGTTTTAAAAAAAAAGATGAAAAAAAACATAACTCTGGAAATAAAAACCAAGCTGTAAAGTATTCAAACCATTCTTTTGGTAATTTTTCCGTTCTTATGGTTTACCGTAAATTCTGGTTTTAAAAAATATAGTTCTTATTACCACACATTTAGTGAGAAATACAAGATCTAAAAGTATACTTAACCAGATGAAAGATTTTTATTTATAGCTCTAAGTTATCATGATTAAGCTAACAAAACTTTATCACTTATTATCAAACCATATTTTATAGTTAATTTTAACAAAATCGTTGGCAAGAAATACCGAGCTTTTTGCTTTTTCCATAGAGTTAGAAGCATGGTAAACTTTTCCATATTCTGGTGGTTTTGGTAAAAAATAATACACGATATTGAAGTATCTGAACATGACTGCTGTACACTGTTAGAATTTTTGTTCTAATATTACAGTAAAGTAACCGGTAGCAGTATGTCCATTAAATTGACCGTAAAGTTTACGGTTAATTTACTGTAAAGAACATTTTTTTATCTTAACTATTGTTTTTTTAACCATTTACATCTAGAATGGTTTCAAAACCGCAAAAAAGAGACATATTGGACACTAGAGCTAAGCTTTTTGTTAGGTTTTGTGCATTGCAGTTTGATTCTACAGAACCAGAAAACCTGTAAATTTGACTCCATTTTATAGTTTTGACCGTACTTTTTTTCTCAGTGTGTAGCTAATGATCAAATTTAAATTAAAATAGAATAAAACATTGAATAAACATTTTATTCAATAATTATAATAACTAGTAAAATTAAATTAGTTTATTATTATATATTGACCTTTTCTTTGAGTAGAAAAAGGCAAAATGCTTTTTACCTCATTTTGAAATTCTGTAATTTTAAAAATCAAGCATCAAGAAAAATCATATTATCTGTAAATAAAAGATCGATTTCTGCTAATTGTTCCATATTTTGTTTGAATGCCTCGATATTTCGTGTCAAAAAATACATATGCTCAAATGCACATTATATAAATAAAATCAATCCATATCCAATCAATATCCCTTCATTATATTGAGAAAAAAAGTATGATCAAAACTACCAGAATATGCTAAACTTTTACAGCGTTTCTGGTTTTATGGAAATACCAAAAACCTTGGTAACTTGCGTAGCGATTCGGTATGGAGTTTGGTAAAATTAACTCTGACCGCAACATGAGGTTGTATCGTCAAAAAAAACTCTCTAACTAAGAGCCTCACACATATATTTTGAATACGTTTCAATCTACTTATTCGTTTTGTTAAATATTTTATTTTAATACTTTTTCGTCCTTCCTTATTTGACCTTTTCAGTATTTGGTGCCGATGTTTGCCTGGACTCTTAAAGAGGTTTCAATGATTTCTACGAAAGTTTTTCTCCAACACAAAGTCTGTGGAAAAAATTCTGTGCAGTAACAGTGGTTTTAAATAGAGGTGGTAGCTACATAAAGGTGGTCTTTCCTGGATGTTCGACCGTGTTATTAAGTATGTATATGTCTCAAGAATAACTTAAACTTTAATTATAACTTTTGAACTATAACTCTTCTGTTAAGAGTTTATTTATTCAAGAATTTGTAAAAAAAATTATAATTAAAATTAAATTTTTTACATTGTAGTAAAATAATTTGAAATTACAAAAGCATAATTAAGAGTGTTTTTATTTATGAAAAACCCTCTTGACAGATCTGCGTTCTTTCAAAATTTTTAGATGAGACTTAAAACTGAAATATTAATTATGATTAAAATGAAAATTTTTACATATAAGTTAAACAAAATTGAAATTACAAAATTATAAATAAGAGAATTTTTATTCACTAAAACCCTCTTGAGAGATCTGCGTCCTTATAATAAAAATTTAAGATACGACTTAAAATTGAAAAGGTACTCAATTCGAAAAAAAAACAAAACAGAATTCTCAATAATGTTTGTAATATCCAATATTACAGTTTCAATTTCAACTCAGTGCATGTAACATCTTTTCGTGCTCCAAAACACATTTAACTCGAAATTGCATCGCCTTTGGAGTTTGGTGAAAACAAAATGAAAACTGTCTTTTTCTTTCTTTCGCTATCTTAAATGGGGTAGAAATACTTTTCTTCTTCTTTTTTTCTTTCTTTCAATTTAAAATTTGTTTTCATCCTTTCGGTAAAGGATCAGCACCTGTTTCTACATTAAAAAGAAAGAGACTTAAAAAGCAAGTTTTAATGTATTTTTCCTAAAAATTCTAACACTATTACATGTTTAGAACTGTTATATGGCTATAACTGGAATCTAACTTTGTAACATGGTAATTTCAGCAGTATTACAGGATATTCCGCAGTCGTTACCCTTAAAATATACCATTAGTATGTTTTCAAACAGTTTTGAAAATATACACATAAAGAGTTGTTTATTAATCAATTATTGTTACTGAATTATTATTGATTTTTAGTTCATATTTATTAATTATTATTGTACCTATTCTAATATTTATCATTAATTTTTATTGATATTTGAATTAGTTAATTAACTAGTTTATTTTATTTCATAACCGCCATTGAAAAGTTGTTATGAAATTTTCAGGTTTACAACTACTAATGTCCAACTCCGTAGGTTTGTAATTTTGATCCTAATCCAGAAGACATGGGAACTTTCAAAAATATAAAAGCTCCATACTTGAAGAGTATATACCCTTTTACTGAAATGTATCAAATTTATTTATATCTTTTGTTTATAAAGTAAAGCAATTACAATAACAGCTTTAAAATCGCATAAAAGATAATACCGTTCGAATAATTGTATTTGTTTTTCCACACTGAGAAAATAAATTACGATGATCTGGATTTTAATTTTTTGGAAAATTGTTGAAACGATTTCATCTAGAAAAACATATATTTTTATGATAATTTACGAATATATTGGATAAGATTGACTTAGTAAAACATACAGGGAAATATTTTTGGATAAAATTACCGAAATGTATTCCTTTTTGGAAAAAAACCCATAATTTTAGTATCAAAAACCAAAATCTACGGTTCCTAAACCATTTATTTAGTAATTTTTCCATTCATATGGATACAGTTTGCTGGAAATTCGGTTTTAAAAATTACACTTCTTAATACTATTGTTGATACAGAAAAGTAAATTTCAACGAATAAATGGATGCCATGCTGTAAGGTATCACGCTTAAAATTTGAAAATTTTACCATATTTAAAAAATTTTCTTGTATATTTCAAAACCATTTTTAATGTTTATTTTACGAAAATCATTATCAAAGAGCTTTGGTGAAAATTATCTATTTTTTTGTTTTTCTCATAGAACCGAAAAACGGTAAATTTTACCATATTCTTGTCGTTTTGACCTAACTTTTTTATCTCAGTATGTACATAAATTTTCATAGAGCTTGTTATTTACAAATTCATTTGCAAATGCTATTTTACTTTTACTATGAACAAACTAAGTATTGATAAATCATCTACAACCAATAAATATGCAATTAATATTCAAGAATTTGAATACAATATTTCAATTGTTCAAAAAATACAAATGAAGAAAATTTGAAATGGAAATATATTTCTGGTGCGTGACTTTCCATAAAAGGTATAGTAGTCTTTACATTTTGAATTTCAATGAAATAAACACTAAAGCCATTTTTTTAATTACATGGAGTTTTTCTATTTCCTTCAAGCAAAATTCATTTTTTAAACGATAATAGATATTATTTAAATGCAAAACTTGAAGTAAAAAAGAGCACTTGAACATTAACAAATGTTTTTTTATTTACATTTCTTATCAAGAAGATGAAAAAAAAGAGAAGAAAATATATTTTTCATGCTCAAACAGAATTTATTTACGTTTAAGTAGCAAAAGAAATCTTTCGAGGAATAAAAAAAAAATGAAGTAAAGAAAATTGTTGCTCAGTTTATAAGAATTGTATTTTTTTCTTCTTCATTCTTACCTTATCTACTTAAGTATTCACCAATATAAGTAGAAGAATAAGAATGAACCTGATGCGAAAGTGTTTTCGCTTTTTGAAAAAAGTAAAAAAATAATTTTTTTGTCTGTATATTTCATGGTTTTTCAATGAATGCTTGGAAAATTTTATTTAGAAATTTTTCTCAAGAGGTTGGTTGAATATTTTTTTTAAAAAACAATTTTAAAAGTCAATGATGGAATAGGTTTTTAATTCTTTAGGGTGCTCATTAAATAATATGAATATCTCTTTAACCTAAATAAGCGCATTACATTGATGATTAGACACATACTATTTCGAATATAAAACATTTATCTAAGCGATAAGCTTGAGGAGAATATTTTAATTTTTTAATTTTCTTAACATTTCTATATATATATATATATATATATATATATATATATATATATATATATATATATATATATATATATATATATATATATATATATATATATATATATATATATATATATATATATATATATATATATATATATATATATATATATATATATATATATATATATATATATATATATATATATATATATATATATATATATATATATATATATATATATATATATATATATATATAAGCGATTTTTCTCATTATTAACCTTTTAAAAATTACTTGACTGTTTTTGTTGAATATTTATTAAACAATAATAACGTAAATTTTTTATTTAACCATTTTTTCCGAGAAGTTTATTTTGTTGAACAATTAAACGTCTTTTGTTGTTTTCTGAACCACATTCTACAGATTCGTCAGATTTCTGCAACGTTTCGTTTAAATTTTTACTCTTATATATAAATTTATGACTTAAATATAAATTAATTCATATTAAGGACAGTTATTTTGAATATTTTGTTTTTGATGAGTATATTTTGCTTGACTTGTTTTATAAACTCTCTTTTATCAATATCTTATTATTTACCATGGTTTTTAAATAAACAAATATAACGGAAAATTACTGCATTTGTGTATCACAGAAATTGTATATACTGTATTTGTGTATCGCTGTTAAATTAAAAATGCATCACGAATTATTTATTTTATCACATTCCCTAAACACCGAATCCAATTTATGAATTTTCTCTAAAGTCACTTAGTAGTGTTTCTCACAAAAGAAACAATGGTATTAGTTTGGCTTTTTGTATCGAATTAATCCACATTTACGTTTACGATTGGATAGTCATGAAAGTTTTTCACGGTTAGCCTAGCCTAGGAATTTGATTTTTTTCCCAGCCATATTACATTCTATTTTATTTTATCATTGGTGTTGATCAGCTGACCCAATTTTAGGCTTGCGAGTATCCATATTGAAATCCATAGCCTTTTTTGATCCCAACTCAGAACCAGAAAACACGGGAATTCTCGGTTTAAGTATTTAAAAATGCATAATTGTGTAGACGACTACATGGAATTTAGCTCCATTTGAATTACATGAAATGGAAAAGCATGAAATCCTCCGATATCTAGCCCAAAGCTAATGAGTGTCTAACCCATGTTCCATCCACCATTGAGCATATTTTACGTCATCATTGGTCATCTGTACTAGTGACGTCAATGAATTAATTAATCATAACTGAGATTTGAACTGTGATTTTTTGGACAAAAGGTTATCAAAATTTCGGAGTTATTTCAAAAAATTATAGTTTCAAGAAATACAATTTATTTATTTATTTATTACTAGTATTTTAAAGCTGAACATTGCAAATAATTATGTAAAACAAAATAAAAACATGCAACGTGTAAAAATAGACTTTAAGACTCGTTGCACTAATTAAATAAATCTGTTCGATAAATTAAACAGACCGGTGAAAGGAAAAATTTATCTTGTAGAAAAATCATTTTAATTAAGGATCCTACTTTTGATTCATGTAATCATAATATTTTCCACATATGAAAATGAAATTTAATTCAAATAAAAATTTTGTACTATGCCATTAAAACATTTCATTCAAAAAAAAATCCGTCACCAAAGTTCTTCCAATTACTTTTTTAATCCAATTAGGAGTAGTTCCGAAGTGAAACGTTATTGTTTTAATGATTGGAATTTATCTTAAAATCATGATATCAAAAAGAATGCCTACATTTTAATTGTTTTTTTTTCTTTATTCATCGTAGTTTATTTTTTAATTCATCGTTTATTCCCTCAACAAAATTGAACTGGCTTATTAACATTGGATAATTTTATACATGTAAACAATTATTTCTATCTTTACGAATTTTTTTTTTATCTTCATTTAAAAAAAAAGAAAAAGAAAGAAACTGTTTTGAAATGCTATGTAGCTTTATTTTGTAGTAGATAGCGGCTTTTGCGCCATTAAAGTATTTTTTCATTCAATCAATCTGTGGCCATTGCTGAGGCATATAACAGAAAACTGGATACAAATATTTATTTCATAACACTCCTTATTTTGTAATATATGAACTCCTTTCTTTCTTGTGCCATCAATATCATTATTTACAATCAATCTGTATTTGTTGAGGCCTTGAATAATGAAATTTATTCTGCTTTAGTATTTTGTAATGGCTTTTGTGCCGTTAAATTCTCTCTTCAATCAATCAATCTGTAGTCATGTCTGATATATATAACAAACCTGGATACAAATATTCATTTCATAATACTCCTTATTTTGTTATATATAGCCACATTTCGCTCTTGTATCATCAAAATCTTTATTTAATTAATCTGCATTTAATGATGAGGCATTGAATACTGCAATTTATTCTGCTTTACTCTTTTGTAATACAAGAGACTTTCGTGTGATTAAATTTTTTATTCGATCAATAAATCGGTAATTATTGCCAAGGCAAATAAAGAAATTGAATACAAATATTTATTTCATAATACTTCTCATTTTGTAATACATATCCGCTTTTTGCTCGTGTTTCATTAAAGTCTTTATTCAATCAACCAATCTGTAATCATTGCTGCGGCATGGAATTAAATGGGATAAAGATCTTCACTTTGTCTTAAAATTTATTTTGTTTCACATAGCTGTTTTCGATCCTTGACCCAAATAACTCCCTATTTAATAAATCTCGACCCTTGAATTGACCTTTCTTATATTTCAGAATTAATTACAATATTTGACAATGGCCAAAAATCAATCAATCTACTTGACAATTTGTCTTTAACTTATTTTCTGTATGATTTTTTCATTATCAACCTTACTGAATGGAATATTGATCGACTGTTTCTGTTTTTTTTTTTAAAATTGCGGCATAGGTATCGTGCTCTGTTGCTCTGCTTCTTGAAATAAAATAAAAAGTAATCACGTAGATTATTGAATAGAAAATTTAGTCTCGTAGAGTTTTGAACTGACCCAATCATCATCTCTTTAGACATTAGTATCTCCTTTTTGTAATTTTCTGTTTTCTTTTTAAAAACGGCTTTCGTTCTTCGCCTTAGAAGATGCCGGAAGTGTTGCTCATTTATCGTTACCCAGTGAGCACCTGTAAACCGAAGTCACGGAGGCGAGCAACATTACCCACGCCACACTGCTACAAATACCCATTCATAGGGTGGGCCACATTCATACATTCACGCATCAGAAGACAACACAGAGAGAGAGAGAAACATCCATGCCCAGAGCGGGATTCGAACCCGCAGCCATTGGCTTCGCAGTCAGGCACGCAAACCACTCAGCCACCTGACCGGCCATTAGTATCTCCTAAATCCCTGAAATTCATTTTTCTTTGCTATAATTTAACTTGAATACTTCTAACAATTCATTTTGCACTAAGTTAAAAGAAATCAAATATTGATTTATTCCTAGAATAATAAATAAAATAAATAAAACTTGTAAACTAAATCATTCTCTAGTCTTAGAATTCTGAAAGGTGAACAAATCCTATTGATTCCTAACAGAATTCAGTTTATTTACTCAAATGTACACTTTCCTGCCCCAAAAGATTCCGGGGAACTATATTCAAAGAATTCTTCCCGAGGCTTTGGATTCTATTCCTGGCAGATTTCTATTCAATAGAGAAAGAACGGAAAAAATATACATCCGGACAAACCTCTGGATAGTCTACTCTTTGGCGTAAAAACACGTTTTCTATCTTGTTGTCTAACGCTTTCCAACTAGTTCGAGCGTTTAAAGCTATGCATAGAATATTCAAATGGAAGTTTTGTAGCGTATTTCTGCCCTATTCAGCGTCTCATTTTACGCCTCGTTTACAGCTAGTCCGTTTTCGAAAATTCCTTATGTTTCCAAATATTTAAAGTACTGGGGGACAAAGAGTAAGACAAAACTATTCTATGTATTCTTATTTAATTTTCCAATAGTAGTTTGCTCTCATTTTATTGTTTTGTCAGCCAGATTTAAAATACTAAATATATTAACTTATCCAACTTCAAAAATAAACTTATTTCGCTGTAAATATTTATTATCAAATTAACTTGCACAGCTGCGATTTACTTTTTAACACTCGTTCGAGTCTACTCATTTCATATAAAAATATTATATTTCCTTTTATTACTTTACTTTATTGTAAATAACTGTTAGAAGATTATGTAATAAATAGTAATTGTCAGAAAAATACCGAAGAACCTATTGGATGCTTGCAAGCAACGTCATGTGTGGGAAAGTCATTCGGCTTCGACACACACTCGTGATGTCTCTTGCAGGCATCCAATTACATCTGATCCAAAAATGTATCAAGCATAATAAGCCCAAACCTGAAGGCTGCAGTGTAAGCACGAAATGTACAACCAAGTTATTAGGTGCAAGAACCCAATTAAATAGTTCACAACACTTTTAAACACTTCTTAAATTTTTTTTCTCCAATGCCCACCTGTGTCAACATCCGTCCATTCAGGCATATACAGGGCGATTTTGTTGGCCTCTCTTTCAGTGGCACCATATTAGGTGGTCCAACGTCGCTCCCACAGTGAGGACAGATAGCACAGAGAAGGAAAGAACATCCATGCCTTACCCGGGATTCGAACCCAGAACCTTTCTGATGCAAGGACAGTTCCCTGCCCCCTACACAGGCCGATCGTTCTTTTTTAATAAAAAAAATAAATTAAAAAAGTGTTGTGAACTATTTCATTGGGTTCTTGCGCTTAATAACTTGGTTGTACATTTCTTGTTTACGTTGCTGCCGTTTTTTTTTTTTTTTTTTTTTTTTTTTTTTTGAGGAGTTATAAATTAGTTTATTTCTCTTTTTTTAATCGAAATGCACAAGTATTTTGATAAATTAACAAGGGTCTCACGGTTAATTAGTTATTCAATTAAATTAATGTTGTTAAAAGTATAATCAATCTCAACAATGGTTAATAAATATTGTTTAAATTTTTACTGTTATGAGCTAACTAAGATTCAACAATCCCTGAAATGCGTAACTTAAGATATTCAATTTGTTTGCAACAGAGTATGCTTATTTTAAATGGTTATATGTCAGCTAAAGTGAAATAAATAATCTTCAAAATTTATTTTTAGTATAAATTAAAACACTTCTTATTGCTCAAAATAATTTAGCCATGCATCCTTTTTTATTTATTTATTTATTTTACTATCTGCATCTATAACCCCTATTTCAAAGTAGAAAAATGTTTCATTTTTATTTATTAATTATTTTTCGCAACTCCATAAACTTGATACCAATATTTATGGAACACTTTGTATTCATACTTTTGAGTTGCGGACATATATTTAGAATAATGCTTATATATTTTAACGCAATTACATTTGCTTAGTTAGAGAGTTAGTTTTAAAAGATATTTTTACTTGACTCAATTAAATTTTTGCAACTACTTTTCATTTTTTTTTTTCATTCAGGGAAACATAACAACTTTTGAATAATAATCAGTGACGAAAATAATTATTTTGGTAAGTAGCCAGTTAATGAAGTATTCCGTTTTGTCATCAAGTAGAAAAACAAAACATTTTTTTAGGCTGACAATAACTGATGTTTCTTCTTCTTTTTACTATTATTTTAGACAACTAGCTTGATCATTGCAATCATTCTAGCCAATTTTATTTGTATTTTGACAACTTACTTTTTTTATCGGACAGTTTTTAAAAGGTCTGAGCCTAACACAGATCAAAAGTTTTAGCGCTATCAACAATTAAGTTCAAATTCTATTCACAGTAAAATTTTAACTGTAATTTTGTATATTGATAAGAATTGCAAAACGTTTGCATAAATACTTTAAAAATATTTTTCAACCAAAAAGCCCAATTTAGGGTATTTATGATGTTAATTGAGCCAATGTAACTCCAATTTATTTTAAATAGTGTCTAGATATTTAGAATAATAAGAATAAGAGTATACACTTGGCGTATTGTCCCGAACTTGGCATACACAGACTATTATTCTTCGGCCAAGGTCCCGAAATGCGATCGATCTGAGCAGTTACTTTGCGGATCAATAGGTGACGCTACTATAGTATAGTATGCCGGACAGTTGCACTCCCCCATAAAAAATCAGTGTAATGGTATGTTTGGAGATGGCGCTTAACCTTGAAAACATATCAGTATAGGTTATGCCGTGCAAATGTTTTCTGAGTATGACACTTCAACTTAAAAAAACAAAACAACTACCGTCATGTGGGGCTACTTTGTGCAGCGGGGGCTACGTTGTGCAAATTCGAATTTGACACTTTTCAAGTGCTGCTATTCAGTATTATGTTTTTTTCAAGTTAAAAATGGGTGGAA
Organism: Parasteatoda tepidariorum; assembly: GCF_982258835.1. NCBI lineage: Eukaryota > Metazoa > Arthropoda > Arachnida > Araneae > Theridiidae > Parasteatoda > Parasteatoda tepidariorum. The sequence continues at coordinate 59,949,866 of NC_141759.1, forward strand.
TTTGAAGATAGAAGTCTCCTCTATTACTACAAAAATGTTTCGATTTTTAAAACAATCTCAGAGTGTGTTTTGTTCATCCAATGTCAACAACTTTCCGAGAACGTCGGACGTCGAGAAGTGTACGTGGAAACTTTAGCTGTGAAATGCAAAGTCGTTGATAAAACAATTGTCGCAAGTGCAAAAATTTTTATTTATATATTAATAAACAATTATATCATGTTAGCGTTAAAAAATTTTGAAAATTAATGACAAATAAACGGAAAATGAAAAAAAAATGCACTGTGGGGCTACTTTGTGTAGAGTTTCATTCGTTTTTTTTTTCGACAGAAAAATAGTCAGACGTTATAAAAAAAAATATCTGGAACGAGAAACTACCGTGATTACACTTTAGAAAAGTTGCAACAATGTTTGCAAGCAGTTGCTGATGGTATGTCGATTGCAGAAGCTTCTCGGAAGTACAAAATCCACAGAAATACTATCTCTAATAAAATTCACAAGAAACACGCGAAACGTGCTAGTAAACTATTATTTTTCTTCTACAAAGATTTTTCAATGAATTAATCAAACGATTTAACACATAAAAATATATTTTATAGGACATTAGGTGATTTTGACAGAAACTGAAAAGCAAATTCTGTCATGTTCATTCAAGCATGTTATGTTCAAATTTATCAATATTATAAATGTTAATGAATATGTAATAATTATTATTTTTGAAATTTCATCCATTTCAATGTTCGAAAATGTATATGGTTTCCTTTTGTTTAAACTCAAATGTTTTGAAACAAACATTCTTTTTAAGAAAAAATTCTTTATAAAATATGGTTTTTTAACGCTGCAAAATTATTTTCAAACTAATATCTTTACATATCTTGATGTTTTTGTTATTGAAAATGACAACAATTAACTTTTTTAACAATTTTATATCAATATTTTACTAAAAACATGATTATTAAACTGAATTCCTATCACTGCACAAAGTAGCCCCACTTGGGGCTACTGTTTTGACTTATTATATTGGTATGTTTTGACTTATTATTTGTAAATATTACATACAAATAATGCCAATATTGATCAAATTCACTCGTCTGAGTCCAGTTATGAATATAATATCGATAAATTTTACTAAAGTTTGAATTAACATAGTTTTTTTAACATGTCAAAGTTCAAAAACTGCGAAATCCTACACAAACTAGCCCCACATGACGGTTTAGCAGATATATAAGTCTATGTAATTGAAACTAATGCTTTAAGTAAATGAAATAAGAACAGTAAAACTTAACAACTTTAATATAACATTTAACAAGTAAAATAATATTCGTGAAAATATTAGAACACAACTATAGACAAAGATCGCTGACGTTATCTCTAGTGGAACACCAAAAGCTAAACTCGATCTCTTTGTGACAGAAAACTAAACTGAATCTTTTTGTTTAGTTGCCAGATCACAAAAGTTCAAAGTTAGTGCCGCCACACCATCCCCCTTCCTGCAAAAAAATTTTAGACAAAATTTTATGTAGAAAACTGTGCATATTTGGCAGGGAAGTGAACTCGTCTTCCAGAGCGAGTCCGAATTGGGATGTTCTGATCTGGAGGAGTCTCTTTTACAATTTGATTTTGTGGCTGAGATGTTTCTTCAGGTGTAGGTTCTGGTTGTGTTGATAGAGGATGGAAAGTATCTTGGTCAGGTAGTAGATGAGCAGGTTTCAGTCTGTCGATGCTTACAGTACTCTTTTTATTATTTAAGAGAATTGTGAAATTTTTGTCATTTCGAGAAATTACTTTATAAGGACCTGTATAAGGCGTTGCTAATGAAGGTCTCATAGCATCAACACGTAAAAAGACATGAGAGCATGTATCTAGGTCTCGGAAAACGAATGTAGATGGAGAAGAATGGTAAGCTGTTTGCTTTGGTTTTAACTGTTGAACGTGTTTCTTTAATTTCTTTATAAAATCAGGTTCTGTCACATCCAATTCTTCATCAGAAAAAAATTGACCTGGAAGATGAAGGTTTTCTCCATAGACCATTTCTGCCGTGGAAGATTGTAGGTCTTCTCGAAAAACAGTTCTCAGTCCCAATAGAACTAAAGGTAGGGCAAGAGTCCAATTTACTGATGTGTGACACATAATTGATGCCTTAAGAACACGGTGCCATCTTTCAATCAGGCCATTAGCCTGTGGATGATATGATGTAGTCCGTGACAGGTGTATGCCAAATGTATTTGCAAAGCATTTAAAAAGTTCGCTAGTAAATTGGGTTCCTCTATCAGTTGTCACTCTTTGAGGTACTCCAAAACGTGCGATCCATCCACTGTAAAATCCCTGAGCAACTGTTTCAGCTTTTATATCTGTTAATGGTATTGCTTCAGGCCAACGAGTAAATCTGTCTATGCAAGTTAAACAATATGTAAATCCTTGCGAAGACGGCAGAGGACCTACCAAATCAATGTTTACATGATTGAATCGCTTGTTGGGAACCGTAAATCTAGAAAGAGGAGAATGCACATGTCTCGTGATCTTGGAACGTTGGCATGATACACAACTCTTTGTCAAGAGGGAGACATCTTCTTTAATGTTTGGCCAAATGAATCTCTCACTTATAAGTTTGACTCACTTATAAGTTGCTTTTATTCCAGGGTGAGCCAGATCGTGCAAGCAATGGAAAACTGCAGTGCGATGTGATTTTGGAATATATGGCCGGATCATCCCAGTAGAGGTATCACAATATAGGAAAGTATTCGGATCAGAAATGCTAATCTTTTTCAACTGCAGACCAGTTTCACTGTTAAGTAAGGCTTCTAATTCTGGATCATTTATTTGTTCTTGAGCAATATTAGCATAATTTAAGTCTCTTGGAACTGCAATCTGTTGAATTCTGGAAAAGGCATCAGCAACTGTGTTGTTTAAACCGCTGATGTGCCGGATGTCATTGGTGAATTCGCTGATGAAATTTAGTTGATGAATTTGCCGTGGTGAAAGCTTGTCATATTTTTGGGTTAATGCATGCGTTAAAGGCTTATGATCAGTGAACACTATAAAATTAGTTCCTTCCAACATGTAACGAAAGTATTTTATGGATGTAAAAATTGCAAGGAGTTCACGATCATAGGCACTATACTTTTTCTCCGCAGCACTCAATTTACGAGAAAAGAAACCTAAAGGCTGCCACTCTGCATCTTGATGACTTTTCTGATGAACACAAGCACCAACAGCAGTATCTGAAGCATCTGTCATCAAAGCCAGCACTGCAGATGAATTCGGATGAGCCAAATAAGAGATTTCTTTTAATTCTGATCTACAAGATTGGAATGAGTTTTCAGCTTCAGTTGTCCAAGAAAGAGGAGTTTTGTCATTTTTCTTACAACGGCCAAGCATTTGATTTAATGGTAATTGCTTTTGAGCAGCATGCGGCAAGAATTTACGATAGAAATTTAGAATTCCTAAAAATCGTCTGAGTTCGCTTACTGTTGTTGGCTTAGGATACGTGGAAATCGCTTCAACTTTGTCTGGTAATGGCATAATACCATGTTCATCAACCAGATGACCTAAGAATTTGACCTTTTCAGCAGCAAAGGTGCATTTTGAGAGGTTAACGATGAGTCCATATAGTCTCAAACGTTTGAAAACTTCCTTAACATGAAGGAGATGTTCTTGGATTGTAGACGAGGCAATCAAAATATCGTCAATGTAGACATAACAGAAGTTTAACCCTTGCAGAACCTGGTCAACAAAACGCTGCATCGTTTGTGCAGCATTTCTCAACCCAAAAGTCATGAAATTAAATTCAAAAAGTCCAAATGGGGTGATGATGGCAGTTTTGTTAATGTCTTCCTTGCGCATGGGCACTTGATGATAAGCTCGGCGAAGATCAAGCGTTGTGAAGACAGTTTTTCCATGTAAATTGGTAGAAAAATCGTGTAAATGACGAATGGGATACTTGTCAGGAAGTGTATTGGCATTTAACGCACGGTAGTCTCCACATGGTCGCCAAGAGCCATCCGATTTTTTAACCATGTGCAATGGGCTTGACCAGCAACTTTTGGATGGGCTACATATTCCTTGGTGTACTAAGCAATTAAATTCTGCTTTTGCCGCTTCCATTTTATCAACAGATAGTCTTCTCGCTTTTGAAACCACTGGTCGACCCTTTGTTTCGATGACATGACTGACATTGTGAGGTATAGTCTTTTTTTCTGGTTTTCTCTCCTCGAAAATGTCTTGGTATTCACTAATTAAAGAATGAAATTCCGCAGACGTTTTCAACACAGTTATTTTAGGCGTTGATTCATAAGAAATTTTTCCGCGAAATGTAACATTAGTTAGTTTATCAATTAACGACTTGGATTTTAAATCCACTAAAATGTCATAATGTGATAAAAAATCAGCTCCAAGAATGGGTCGTGATACATCAGCAATTGTAAACGTCCAGGGAAAGATGCGACGCAGTCCAATATCAAGATCCAATTTTCGTGTTCCGTAAACCGGAATTTGAGAACCATTAGCAGCAACGAGTTTCAAAATGGACGGAGTCTTATTGCGTTCATTCTGAGAAGGTGGCAAAACAGAAATATCAGCGCCAGTGTCTACTAATAATTTAAGACCTAATGTCCTATCAATAACTATAAGGCGACAATTTGCATGGCCGTTGGCGTTCGCCGCCAGTAACGCATGGCCGTCTAGTTTTCCTGCTTGAAACTGCATGGTTGGATACATTTGTTAGCTCTTTCACGAAAACGGTAATGGTACCAGCAAAGTCTATTTTTGCTTGTGGATCGATTACGGTGTTTATTCATATTTTTACCAGGGCTTCGACCTCGGAAACGCAACACTTTATCAAGTTTTTTATTTAATTCACACACTTGAGCTTGCAGCGATTCGATAGTATTTGAATTATCGCCATCGTTTGGCACTTTTTGTTTCGTTTCTGAACTAGCAGAGAATATTTCATTTGAAAAAGTAACATCAGCAATCTTATCCGCCATTATAGCTAATTTATTAAGAGGATCTGATGAAGTACTTAAAATAGCTTGCATTTGAGTGGGAAGTCTTTGAAGCCATAATGATTTTAGCAATGCGTCGCCAACACGATCACCAGCCAAATCTTGCATTTGTCGCAGCAATGCTGATGGTCGTCTATCACCTAATGCGATATCTTGCAAGAGTTTTTTCAAACGACGTTCTTCAGAAATACTGAATATTTCAATTAATCTTTGCTTTAAAGTATCATACATGTTTGTAACTGGAGGTGAAGTGATAATGTCACTGACCTGCGATAAAATGTCCGTCTCGATTGAAGCGACGATCGTATGATATTTTGTGCTATCTTGAGTAATTCCCGCAGTGATAAACTGAGATTCCACCTGAGAAAACCATATTGCAGGACTTTCTTTCCAAAATTGGGGAACTTTAACAGCTACACGCGAAAGTTCTGGCATTGCTGGCTCCGTTTTAGAACTGTTTCCATTTTCGCCATCCATCACGTCCGTTGTCACCAGTTTAGCAGATATATAAGTCTATGTAATTGAAACTAATGCTTTAAGTAAATGAAATAAGAACAGTAAAACTTAACAACTTTAATATAACATTTAACAAGTAAAATAATATTCGTGAAAATATTAGAACACAACTATAGACAAAGATCGCTGACGTTATCTCTAGTGGAACACCAAAAGCTAAACTCGATCTCTTTGTGACAGAAAACTAAACTGAATCTTTTTGTTTAGTTGCCAGATCACAAAAGTTCAAAGTTAGTGCCGCCACAACGGTATGTATACCGGCGAGTGGCACTTACTCCTAAAAATACACCAGTGTGGAGTAAACTGAGCAATGGCATTCACTTTCCTTCATTAATCTCATTATTAAAAATAATTAACATCGGTCATTAATAATGGCCTTATTCCATAAACTAATGAACTTAAAAAAATTTTAAAAAAAGAAGCATCAATCTAAGGTATACTGGGCTACTAGTAAAAAACTCTACTATAGATGTTTCGGGAGTTAGGATTTTACCAAATGAATAGTTACTAATAATATCGTTAGCAAATGGCGTAAACAGATCTGTTAATTACAGTATAATACTCTTTCAGAAAACTATTTTATATTTTGATGCATATCCAAGAAAGTAACAAACGGAAACGCGTTAACAAAAAACAAGCAAAAAATTTTAACAAGAAATAGATTAAAATAAGTACTTTCGACTTATTTATCCATCATTAAGAAAATTTTTCAAATATTTAAGAACTATCTTATGTTTCTATTTTGCGGGAAATATGAGATTGTCTAAAAAACATAACGTATGCAATGCCGGCAGTTTTTCCTATAAATTTGCTTAAAATAATCAGGTCTAATGAAAAACGCTTTAATGGTTCTATTATTCAAATAGAAAAGTATATTGCAATCAATACATACACCGTGCGTATAACATAAATATCAATCGAACACAGAATTAGCTTGTTTTAAATTACTCCCACCTTTTCAGAAGTATCCTATTACATAATTTTATTTGCACTTCATTTTTATTACAATATGTTTGCACTTCAGTGAGCGACATAAATTATTGAACTTTAGTTGTTAAATGAAATTTCCTTAAAATTATTATTGTTATCAATTGAGCAATCAGAAAAATAATTATCCCACTAAGATTAATAATTTGAAATTAGCGCAACTATTCTAGCGAAATACATTAAATATCCAATTTTTAGAATGCACCATGCAGTGCTTCGTTTATATATGCGCAAGAAATTAACTATTTGTACTACATCTCCTGACAAATGTGCAATTAATTCAGTGTAAACATTGTTATTGAAACATGTACGATCTTGTTTTGAATAGGATATAAAGTTAGATATATATTTCCAATTCAAACATGCTATTATATGCGTCAAAGAGCTACTATATGATAATTAATTTAGTTCTAGGATCCCAGAAGTGGCTGTAATTTGCATGCCATTATCTCGTCCACTCTTGAATGGTTCACAGATTTAATGGACATTTAAAAGACGCAATTGCTAAAGTAAAGATAAGCCATAAATTGAATTTAAAAAATTGAATAATACATAAATTGAATCTAAAAATTCAAAAATTGAAAATTTTGATATTCAAAAATGAGCAGAGCATTTATAAATCAACACTTATTTCCTAACATTAACTATGACGCACTATATTTTATTTTATAACTGTCGTTGAACAGTCGATCCAATTATTGGGTTTAGGATTACTAATGTTCAACTTCGTAGCTTTGCAATTTTGAAACCAATCCAGAAGACAAGGGAACTCCTGGATGAGGTATTGGGAGTATGTTTACCTTCGAGGAGGATTTTTTAATGGAACTAACTAGCATTCGCGTAACATGGAGAGAAAAACCATGAAAACCACCTACGGTTAGCCTGGCGGAGCCTACGGTTAGCCTACGGATCTTACACATGATCCTTTTACCACTGAGGATATTTCACGTCAGCACTGCGGTCGATGCAAGCCAGATGCGGATTCGTTTCGACCAGCTATCGCTGGTATCGGACCAGGGTCACCTAGTCGGGAGGCGAGAGCTCATTCCCTTGAACCACCACGGCTCAACTATGACGCATTGTTCTGTTGGTAAATAGTAGAACCGCCAATAAGATATTGTGAGCCACGATGGCTCAGGGGATAGAGCGTTCGCCGTCCAATGCGGCGAACCCGGTTCGAATCCCAGTCGATACGAATTCCGCAACCAGCTTGCACCAATCACAGTGCTGACGTGAAATATCCTCAATGGTAGACGGATCATGGGTTAGAGTCTCTTTGCCGTCAGGTTAACCGGGGAGGTTCTCGTGTTCTTCTTCTCCATGTAACGCAAATGGGGGTTAGCTCCATCAAAAAGCCCTCCACATAGGCAAATTTCTCCCAATAATTGATCCAGGAGTTCCCTTGTCTTCTGGGTTGGGTTTAAAATTACAAGGCTACGGAATTGAACACTAGTAGTCGTAAGCCCATAAAATTGGATCGGCTGTTCAACGACGGTTATGAAATGAAATAAAATAAAATAAGAATATTGTGCAGTATGTTTAATGCTCAACTCATGAATAAAATGAGGACCACGAAGCTGAAATCGATGAAAATTTATCAGAAGTCAGCAAAATAAACTCGATTACGAATCCAGATAGTCTAAAGATACGTTCTGTAGTTTAAAATAGAAAGAAAAAAAAATAATGTTATGAAAATTATTTAGAATAAGACTTTTGACCAAAAAAAATACTACTCAAATAAATATGAAGGACAGTTCACTGTGACGTAATAATAACACTTTTTCTTAAAGTTTCCTTCCGACAAACGTGCTGCAGAGCCCTCTAGCAGCAGAAAAAAGAAATAATTCGTTGATATTTTAGCTTCAAATAGTTAATTTAGTGTTTCTGTCAATTATATAATTTTTTTTAAAACTTTTCTAATATTTTTATTTATCACGTCAATAAAAACTTTTTTGGTGATTTATGGTTTAAGAGTTGATATTTTATTCAATGCAATAAAATTTTATTGACAAGTATTCTGCAGTGCGGAAATAATTTTTTTATTTTATTTATTTCCAAATCTTTGATCTTTATAGGCAAAAAACATTCAAGCATTTTAGAGAATTAAAATAAAAATAAAAAGAGCAATTAAACTTGATTTTATAAATTTAATAATAGAAAATAACAAAACCAGCATCTGAAACTAGTAATTAAAATTAACAATGCAGAGAGAATATCATTCACATCAACAAACGCTACTCTTTGGACAAACTTTATTTTGCCGTAATTTTATTCATTAATTTACACACAAGTAATGTACTGATTATCGTCGTAATTTTAAAACAGGATAGTCTTGTTTAGTTACAAGTAAATATCTTGACATGCATTGCTTTTAATGAATAGTCTTCTATAGCTCATCTAGGCTAAATAATTTATTTTATCTGGTACTACTTTAACATCGTATCCTAAACGCGTAGAGAAATAAATTGAATTTACTTAATGCTTGGCAGATGATGCGGCTGTTGATTTTGCTTTTCAGACGGCATGATGCCCTTTATTTTAGACGAAAAATGAAGCCTTCTAATTAAATTTTCAAAATATAAACTAATTAATTCCTATTTGGAAGAAACATTTTAAGTTGTATGTTTAGAAATTCATCAATTTGTTGGTCGTATCCAATAAAATTTGTATACTTGTCAAAAGAATATTAATGAGTTTAATTCAAACGCTGAAAGAGTTTAGAATAACAAGGTAACAATTAAAACACATTAATTATAAAATTTTACAGTCGGTATTAATTAGAAATGAAAAGTAAATATATTTTTCTAAGAAAAGTTATTCCTCAAATTAGAGTGTAATTTGATAATAAATTACTTCATTTTTAATCTTGTAAAGCTAGTCAAAAGAATTTTAAAATATTTATGTACAGTATACTGTTGTGCTACGTCTGAAGCTTTTGCATTCATATCCATGAGAGAATTGTTTAAAAAAAAGCAGAAATTAAAGCTGGTAAAATTTTGGCTAAACAAATTTTGGGGGTGATTTCTGATGTTTCTTTTACACGATTTTTTTGCATTAGCAAAAGGTTAATAATAATAAAATTTAATTATAAATAAAAGTTATAAAAGTTAGTTACAATAAAATTTAAAAACAAAATTATCTTGAATGATTTTGTATAGTCATTCTGTGGAATGTTATTTTCTATGTCTGATTTTTCCTTGATTTTTTTATTGCAGATTTGTACTACTTCATGGTCTAATCGATGACTACCCGCTGATCAAAACACTTTATTTCAAAAAATTTAATTTTATATTCCTGCCCAAAATTAATCACAATTTATAAAGTAAACAAAAATGAAATAAAATATAACTTATTATTATTAGATAAAAAATAAGAAACTGAATTTTTTGATAAGAAATTGCAAAATGTTTTTGGAAACAATACTTATTTTAGCAGAGCATAAAATGCATGAGAGCATAAGAGCATGCCTGGTCGATAGGGAGCTGGGCCCATATCCGAGAGTTCGTGGGTTCGAACCCAGCCGGCCGAAGACTCCCCGTGTAGTAAAGTAACTGATGCACGCTAAATTTGTCGAGTCACAAAAGTCCTCCATGTTCCCATAGCAAATCAATCACCTCTGGGGGTACTGGATTGGAGATCGATCGTTCTCTGATTCAGGTCAAAATTACGATCTGTGGATGAATGAATGTATGAATGGGTGCGCCCTATAAACGGGTGCGATGTATGGTGTGACAGAAGTCAAATTCTTGGCCATAAATGGCGCCACTGGAAAACAAGAACAATCGCACCCTCTCCGCCTAAACAGGCATACGTCAACAACACTGCTTGCCAATTACTAAGGAACTACTGATTTATGCAAAGTAGCTTTTCCGACGGCCTTCAATAACAGAAAAATCAAGTGCAGAGGGCGTGCATGATGGTGCAGGACCCGTTATATGTTTAAAGGGTAGTGAATACAAGCACATATTTCTCTCTAAATCTCAGCCTCTTATGTGTTCATTCAATAGAGCGCCGTAGGTTGTTGAACTTATTTCTGTGAAATTTAAGGTGGTGTTGCAATAAGTAAGTGCAAAATGTCATCAAGACATAAGTTGAGTGCTTACAATCGTGGACGTGCCGTTGGACGAATAGAATCTGGTTAAAGTGTTATCACTGTGGCCACAGTAAGTGACATCTCGTAAATAAAAAAGGCCACTGAAGTTGGAAATGCTTATCGGAAGTATGCCGGTGGTCGTGGTAGGAACACTACACCTCAAGAGGATCGATACTTATCCTTAGTGGCAAAAAGGAACAGAACTGTTCCTCTTAGTAAAGTAGCTGCAAGTGTAAGGAGCAAGCTGCAAGCACAGACCTTCCAACCACTGTCGGTCCACAGGCTTCTGTCAGAACAATCTCACGGTGATGAAATCAAGTTGGTTTGCACGCATAGAAACCTGTTCGATGCATCTCGTTTTAACCATTGCGTAAGGAATGTATTGTTTGGGATCACCATCCAATGGACGCAATTGATCCAGAGTGATATTCTACACCGAATCCAGTGTCACTGTGACCACAAGTTAGTGCGGAGATACAGAGGAACACGTTATGCGCAATAGTATTTTCATGAACGTTATCGGTGTGGCCCAGGGGTCCTGATGTCGTCGAGCATTTATGTAAAATAGCAGAACACCGCTTCAAATATTTGAGCGAGTTAGCGCTACATTCCAGAGGTATTGCAGAGAGATTTGTCTGGATCATGTTCGTCTTTTTAGGGACGTGGTAGATTCAGAATTTTTGTTTATAAACGACAATGCGCAGACACACAAGAGAGCTAGACACACATTGGACGCACTAGAAGTGATTGTCCGTGGTCAATAGCCTACGTAATCCCTGGATATGAATCCTGTAGAATTTGCCTGGGATGTCTTTGGCAGGCGTGTGTCAATAAGAACACATACTCTTTGAACTGTGTAAGGACTCGTAACAGCCTTGAGAAAAAAGTGAGACAATCTTCCACAAGAACACACTGATGAGCCGCGATGGCTCAGGGGATAGAGCGTTTGCCTTCCAGTGAGGTGCCGCATCCAGCTTGCACCGACCGCAGTGCTGACATGCAATATCCTCAGTGGTAGACGGATCATGGGTTAGAATCCCCTTGCCGTCAGACTAACCGTGGGAGGTTCTCGTGGTCTTCCTCTCCATGTAACGTAAAGGGGGGTTAGATCCACGAAGGCAAATTTCTCCCAATACTCGATCCAGGAGTTCCCTTGCCTTCTGGAGTGGATTCAAAATTACAAGGCTACGGAGTTGAACATTAGTAGTCGTAAACCGTAAAAATTGGATCTGCTGCTCAATCACAGTTTTAAAGAAAGAAAAAAAAAGAACACACTGATAATTTAGCAAACAGCATAGGTAACAGATACAAAGCATGCAATAGTGTCCGAGGTATGTAGGTCACTGAGATACTCATACCTGTCTCTTTCTGGCAAGAAGACCCATTTTTCGTGACTGCTTTGAAATCGTCTCGCATTTAATTTCCTTATTTTTCGACGTGACAATATTTATACCATTTTGCATTACAATGAATGCACATTGTCTACACTAAATATGAACTTAGTTTCATTTCTCCCATCAATGTGCCTATTATTAATTATAGCAAAAAATACAACGATTCCTTAGTAATTGTCACGCAGTGTGGTGACATAGAAAAAGCTGAATTCTATCTGTTGGAAGATGTAAAAAAAAATGATTATTAAAAATTTAAAAAAAAATTGCCATTAAAAAAATTTAAAAGATTTAAATATAATTGAAATAATTGTTTTCGATTATATATATTTTGTTTTATACCTTACATATGAAGTATAAATATTTTCTATATTATCAAACAAACTACTAAATATATAGCATGCGATATAAATTTAAATTTAAAAAAATGGTTTATAATTATTATGCTTATCACTCAAATGTATTATATAATATTTAGGAATATCTGTTTAAATCACCTTACTCATTCTTTTGGATACGAGTTAAATTATTCTTTAAATCAGCATATATAGTATTCACAGAATAAACATGAAGCTTTAACCATATATTTCATCGCCCAGGGCACTGTCTGAAAACGGATGGTTTCGTAGCTTTGGCCACAGAGCCAGCTTAAAGCGACCGCTAGTGAGCTTAACGCTACAACTTATGAAGGATATTCTCAGCATATGTCAGCACTTGAACGAGAGCACTTTGGGCTATTTCAAAGCCATGAAGTGTTTCGAACAATGGATCTAATCCCTCTTTTGCATTAAATTCCGTTTTATTTTAACAAAAGATGCTGAATTTTCATTAATGATAACGTTTAATCCGGAATTTATCATTTAATTGTCCAGAAAATTAAAGGGCATTAGTGAAATTTCTTGTTAAATTATGAATCTGAAAATAGTTATTACTCTAAACGTAATGGTTTATATAAGAATTTTATCTTTAATTACAATTTTATTTAGTTTATTTCAGGCATGGTAAAAAAATATAAATTTAAATGTAAAATTAAATCTGTTTTTGTTCACTCCAAGTGTGAAAAATTGAGTATAAATAATTGTCTCTTGCTCTTTGATTATTCAATTTTTTTCCATATCTATTTCCAAACTACAATGCCCTCTCAATTTCGAACAAATTTCGTTAATATGACGTGGAGGATATGCAGTATATTTAGGCATGTAAAAATTTTCATTTGGGCATGTATTTTTGTATATTAATATGCAAAGCATGACCTCTAAACATTTCGAAATTTTTCAACTTCTGTTATTAACGTAAAATTAAAGCAAACATCAAGTGCTATTTGTGTAATTTAATTTTTCCCTTAAAGACATTGGTGAAGCAAAAGCTTCATCTAAAATATCTACTACGAATAAACAGTTTATAAAGTGAAACACCATTTTGAAATTTTCTGAATTAATTTTATTCTTAGAACAAATCCACACACTAAAACATTTTTTTCTCGAAATTATATGCTTGAATTGAAATTGACGCTGAAACATAGCACGCTTTGTATTGACGCTTATTAGGATGGAACAACCATTCGAAAATTTCAAGTAACGCTTTCCTAAAATGGCATTTTAAATTTGTAGATTCCATTTGGCTTACTTATTAACTGAATAGATTAAGGCAATATAATTATAAGCCACATTTTAAAACTGTTTAGAACAGTTTTTGTTGGAAAATACCACTATTTCTGTGCAAACTGTAAGATTTACTGCGTATTATGTTATTCCGGAAACTCGTAAAATTTCTATCTAGGACTTTTGTAATAACACTAATGATTTGAAACAGGATAGAGTATTACTTCGTGGTGCGTACGAATAAAGCAAAACAGCTTAAATAAAGCACAAATGAAAAAAATAAGAAATGAGCACATTATAGTTTTGATTCTATAGACAAAACCCTTCCTTAATCTGAACAAAAAATGATAGTTGAAAAGTAACAAGACAATTACGTGCGAACTGGAAGAAGAAGAGAGACTAGTTTGAATAAGATAATGACCGAATAAGATAAGATAAGAAATAAGATAAGAAATAAATATAAAAGGGTTCGATCTAAGGAGGTCCATCGCCTTAGATATTTGGAATCCTAATCATAAGTTTCAGTTTTCTGTTCAAGGTTGCTTTCCAGCTATCGACTTAGATTTCTGGAAATCATTCTATATTTTGAAAAAAAAATATTAATATTCTTTCTAAAATAAAACACTGTCCCACTCTTTGGAAATCTGTTTTAATTTGAATTTCTGCATTTTTTCCCTGCTTTTCCAGTCCAACTCTCTCAAGCCTGTTTCGTATCTCCTTTCTCTTATTTTCTTTCGCTACATGTTACCCCACTTTGCACGTATTGGTCTCGTTAATTCTGTATTGCCATTTTGTGTTCAGACATTTAAGTCTTTGTCTATAGAACCGAAACCATGTTTGTTCTTTTATTTTTGGTTTATTTACATTGTTTTGCTTTATAATATTAAGATTATTTTGAAATAAAAATGTGACTTTTAGAAGAAAGCGTGGCTTACGACTATATTGTGCGAAGTTTACATTTATGTAATTTGTGTTGCTGATAGACTTATTGAGTAAAACATTGTGGTCAAAACTGCTAGAATTTGCAAAAATTTACTGGCTTTACGGGAACTCCAAAAAGCTTAATAGTTTTTACCAAAGCTCTTCAGTAATAATTTTTGCAAAATTAACAATAAAATTATGGTTTTATAACCTGTACTGAAATTCAGTAATTTTATCATATGTTAAATTTAGTTTTTAATTTTATATTTTTTTTTACTGAAAGTGTGGTGATAAGAGTTACGGAATGAATGGTTTGATTACAGCATGTTTCAATTTTATTAAATAAAATTCCTTTTTTTTTACCGGAAGTGCTCATACAATATGGTAGTCTCACCAGAATCGTCTTCGCCATGTTTAACTTTTACATTTATGGAACTCTACTAATTGAATGTTAAAACTTGATTTTAATGGAATTTCTCCATCCGCCATGTCTTTGCAAAAAAATAAAACACCTAACTAAATTATTAGACTAACTCATGTGAGTTCTTTTTTTCAAAGTATCTATTTAAAATATAACAATATATGTGCAATTGTTTACAAATATTTATAATGCATCAGTTGGTTAAAATAAATTTATTTTGCTGTGAATTTTTTAGGTGATATGATATATAAAAACTAAAAAATACCTCTTTTAAGGCTAGTTTTACACAGAATTTCCTATTAGAAATAATATTTTACATGCCTTTTAATTTTTAACTCTTATTTCTTAGCTATTTCCTAAATTTAATGTAGTCTATGTTCAATAAAAGCATTTAGTAATTTAATTAATTATTATTATTAACATAAATTAACGTAAATATTTGCCAGATCATTATATATCATATATCATTACACATCATTATGTTTCAGATACCATTATATGCTTAGAAATAATCTTAAAGTTTTTTTAAAAACCTAAGTTGATGAAATTGTAAAATTTTTGATTTGCAGTTTAATAGTTACAAGCTCATTACTCTTACATATGCTTCAAGCACATACATTCATATTAAATTTAAAGAGTACAAAAATGAAATTCAGTAACTTTAAATATTGAAATGAATGTCATTGAAATTCTCTTTCTAAACGCAAAAAGATGTATTCTATTTCCTTTAGCACACACATGTTAAGCATTCTTTTTCAAAATATGCTCCTGAATTCAGCTATAAAGATTCAAATTTAAATATATTCCAGTAACCTTAACTTCTTGGAATCAAGAAATAGCCAAGAACTGAACTACTTAATTTGCATCTCCAGACTTTTAACTCTTCTAAATACTTCACAAGAGGAGAATTTGACCCAGCAATTTTACGTTACTCCTTCAGTTGAGAGTGGCATAAACAAGAGTATAAGGCTCTATTGTATAGTTAAAATGTCAATACAAAAGTGTCTGAACTGAATATTTTAAAAGCGAATGAATTTGAATTTTGGATGGATAATTCATACTAAATGTAATGATTTTCCAGGGGAGATTTAAATATTTTGCGTGACCTTAGTGTGTTGAAAATATTGACGTTTTCAAAAATTTAATATTAGTGTTTTCGATCAAATATAATTTTGTAGGATTTATGAAAATGTATTGTATTAAAATAAAAATTGAATAAAGAAATGTTTGTATCTGACAATTTGGATAATTTACATTTTGTTTTATTTTGAGAAAATGAGCTTGAATTAAATGAAATGGCAAGTAATAATAAACTTTCTTAATGTTTCAATAAAGAGCATTGGAATTACTTCATCTGATAATGGAACTTAAGTAATTGTAAAATAAGTCAATAGTAACAAAGTTAATGATAACGAAGAGTAATGCAATCATAAATAAAATAGTGTCACAACAATTATGAAATTAGCTCTATTAAAACAAATTAGATAATTTAATAAACTAATTATATGTACACAGTTTATCCCTGGTTTAACAAACCCCTATTTACCGAATTTTGTAATTTAACAAATTTTATGAAGTTAATGAAGTAGATTTATAGAAAACAATGAATAGCAACTATGACACAGAAGTCGATGATAATGAATCTCCAGTGAAAACTGTTACGTTTTCTGATGCTTTGCACAGTTTGGACTCAATTTGGACTTCAATTTAAATCTAACGCAGCAAGATGTAAATAAAGGAGTTTTTTCGTCTCTTCAAGATGACTGAAAATTACTTTTTAAAGTTAGAAATCATGAAAAGAAGCAAACTTTACTCACGAAATGCTTTAATTTCAAATTAATCAGCTCGTAATCATTTGCTGCATTTCAAGTTCCGGAATAAAAAGTGTTAGATTTCTATTTATTTTGAGTATTTTCTTGTTAGAGATGTTCGAATATTCCATAAGGTTAGTCAATTTTTTTTTTATTTTGCTCCCGATATTACGAATTATCTTCGATTTAACGAATATTTTCGGTCCCAATGAATTCGTTAAATCGTGATCCGACTCTCTCTCTCTCTCTCTGTATATATATATATATACATATATATATATATATATATATATATATATATATATATATATATATATATATATATATATATATATATATATATATATATATATACACATATAATATATATATATATATATATATATATATATACACATATAATATATATATATATATATATATATATATATATATATTATATGTGTATATATATAAAGGGATATTTAGTTTAAGAGAATTTGAGAATTTAAATATTCATCTTAAACTTATCGTTTGGATAAATATTTTATGATATTTTGCACCAATTTTCGGGTAAAAATATATATTTGATAACAATTACATATTTGAATCAAATAATTATATTACATTTGATTATCAAAGCATAAAAATATTGTAAGCGATTATAATAGATTCGTTTATAAAAGTGGCAATTGTGTTGTTTTTAAAAATGGAGGAAATTAGAATTGTATATTTTTTTTATCCCGTTTCAATTTTCTAATTAATCGTTTGGTATTTGAATTCAGCATAAAGATCGTTAAAATGCAGCAGAAAGACAAGTATTTTATTTTTTTTCGATTAAGGTGAAACTAAAATCTTACAAACTGAATTATGTTTTGATAACTTTTCAATATTCTAATAAAACGTTTGGTTTTCAAACTCAATATAAATATCATTTAAATACAACAGAAAGATGAGTATTTTATTTTATTGTGTTGTGCATATCTAGTTATTTTCTGAAAATCTCTTTCAAGCATTTACTATGTTAAAGAATTTTTCTCCAATAAAAATGTAATAAGGACATTATAACTCATTCCATACTTATAAAAATTGAATATCATTTTGATCTAATTGGCCGATTATGGACACTAGCATTTGGAAAGATTGCACAAGTTAGAATCTATTATTCCAAGAGATGGTATCATAGGCTTATGGTAAGATTGGGACTGCAAACTGGAATCAAACATTCTCTATTTCAGCTTCCAGTTGGAATTAAGCATTCCATTCCAGTAATCTCGTGGTAAGACCCCATGAGAAAATGCAGGTGAATGAGGATGTCAAGTTGTTCTAATAATATTTCACTCACTAACAACTTGCGTCATTAGAATAATATTCCAGACTGGACTACTGAACTAGCAGCAGCGAATATAGAAATAACTATCTTCTTTTTAAAATGTAAACCAAGTATCAAAACTGAATAAAGGCAATTTTTCTATTCTCGAGACCAGTAATATATTTTATATAACCCTTTTAATTAAAAATATTTAAATTATATAATTTCCTATTTGATGCTTCGAGGACGTCAAACACTTTTGAAAGTTGTATTTTTTTTAATAGATTAATTACTTTGATGTGTCCACTAATATTCGTTATTCATCTTCTTACTCATAATGAATAAAAATTATTATAATATTATAAACATTAATCATTGTTATTCACTCTTGCATTTCATTAGATATAATCCATCATTGAAACTACATAAAACCGAAAAATGAACGAAAGGCGTCAGCTAAATCTAATTGAAATGTAGAGCGGAGAAAAATATTGTTTAATATTTTTTTAAAATATGTCTTACTATACTTACACCGAAGAACCATTACATTATGACCACCCTCCATCTATAACAATGGACTCGCCCAGGTTTTCATGGTTTCTCGTCAAGGAACAATGTTTTCATGGGGCACATTAGGACCCATAATCCTCATAGAAGAACCCCTGACTTCTGTAAGCTACTTGAATATAGTTCACCGATTCATGGCAACAGTTTTTCCTGCGGGGGATGGTGTTTACCAGCAGGATAATGCACTATGTCATAAGGGTTGAATCGTCATGGATTGGTTCGAGAAACATTCCAGTGACTTTCAAGTCATGTCGTGGCCCCCAAATTCACCTGACCTTAATCCAATAGAGCATATGTGGTCCTACTTAGAAAACAAAATTCGTGCTGCCACGCTACCCCCTCGTAATGTGAGGAAATTGCAGGACCAGTTGGTAAGCGCTTAGTACCAGATACCTCAGACTACCTATCAGCACCTTGTGGAATCAATGCCACAGCGGGTGCTAGCAGTTTTGAGGGCTAAAGGTGGTCCTGTATGTTATTAGCAGGATGGTCATTATGTAATGGTTCCTCAGTGTATGTCCGTATGTCTTATACTGTATTTGATCTATTAGCGAACCTATTTTTATTATTGTTTTGAAATTATTTTAAATAAGATTTAGTATTTTTTCATTGATTTGTGCTACATTATATTTCATCTTAAAATCAATTTATACATTCTCATGTTTTAACTTATATGGAGATTTACATTTAATTCTATTCTCTTATGTACCCTGATTTGTCTTATCGCACTACTTTATATAGTGTTGTGCCATATGATTTGTCATAGTCTTTAAATCTTTATAAAGTTGATAACCTAGATCATTGCACTTAGAAAATGCAGTTTAAATTAAATTTTGCATCAACTAGTAGTTCTTTACATTTTAAACCTTTTTATTGACGTTATTTTGTTTTTATTGACGTAGGCATAACTTATTAATATATACAACTTTTCAATGTTTCTTTTATTTTAAACTTAGTTAAAATTGATAAAATATTATGATGCCTATGTATGTACTAGGTTACTAAGTCCTAGATTTATTTCTGCATTTCGCATGCTTTCCTTGTCCTAAACAGGAAGCTAAGCACGGAGAAAGGAAACACATTACGGAAGCAAACTCATTAGTTGCATCAATACCCAGATCTTGCTTCCTTATTATGCAAAGGCTTTTCTGTCTTTCACTTAGATAGAAAATAAAGACTGTCGGTTTTATCTTGAATACTTTTTTGTACAGTTGAATTTTCTTTTATATATAAAATACAGTTTTATAATACCTTATCGATCTTCTTTACATATTTCTGGCGCTTAAGAGTCTTGAAATTTATTAAAAGCTATTTAAATAGATAATATTTTTGCACAGCAGAAGTAGCTCAAATTAATTTGAAACACCGTGTCAGTTAATTACATCGTATTTCTAATGTGATAGTTGCTTTTGTTTAAAAGGAAGTAGATGTATGAGACCAAACTATACTCACGCAATTTTGTGATTTTTATTATTTTCAGTACTGTTAAAACTGATGAAACGTTATGATCCCTGCGACAGAGCAGTTTGTACACTAGAAAACAGAAAAGACTAGTAGTATGACCATTTTATTTCTAACTTGTATTTGCTAGGAGTACTGGTTTGTGATTACCTAGTTTTATTAACACTAATTTCCCAGTTAAGAAAATAGTTTAGTATATATGCATGTAATATTTTTTAGTAAGTACTGTAAGCCAAGGCCCTTTATTTCACCCGTGAAGCAAGCTAAATATGAAACGGTTTTACTACTAGCTTTATCTCTTTCCAGGACACTAATTGCTCTTCCCTGGATTTAAGAGGATACACTAGGCTACTAAACTCCATAGATTCAGTTCTATCTGGCTTTTCTATGCATTCCATTACAGAGAACTAACTAACCTCGAAGAAATGAAAAACCATATAGAATTTACCAATTAGTTTCATCAATACTTGGATCTTGCTTTCTTATTTAATAATACATTTTGGTCTTGCAATCACTGAGAAAAAAAGTATGATTAGAACTACCAATTTCATATGTTTCTGCCTTATGAGAACACCAAAAAGCTTAGGACTTTTTACTGATGTGCTTAGGTAATAATTATAGTAATATTAACAATAAAATATAGTTTTATAATATGTTATATAAATTGGTTAAGTATCGCAAAACTTAGTAATTTCATCCTGATACCTTGGAACATGGCAAAAAAAGGATTTTTTTGTTAAATTTCCCTTCAACCTACACCAAATTCGAATCATTTCAAGTCCTTGCTGTTTGTAACTCTAAGGATCCTATGAATAGTTGCCTCTGACAATGTGTAATTCTTAAAGGTGACTCTGAAATGGCACTTTATGGGCAGAGAAGAAAAATTTTAAGGCAATGACTTCGGCCTATTCTGTTTTGTCATCTTTTTCATTGCATTTATACTAGCTATTCGCTTGTAATTTAGCCTTCCCATTAGATAAAAAATTCATTTCAGTTTTGTATTTTTTATTAAATGTGTGATAGTAACAACTATAATTTTGAAAACCAGAATTTCCGGTAAACCGCTAACATATGAAGGGTAAAAAATACAGAAGAGAATGGTTTAAATGCAGTGTAATTTGGTTTTATTACAAGAATTATATTGCCTTTTTTAAGAAACAGAAATGTCATTACCATACAGTATGGTAATATTGCTAGAATTTTTTCTCTTCTCTTGGCTGTGTAGGAAATACAAACTATTCATGGCACACCCCTCTTATACAGTTTATAATGGTGTTTTATGGTTTGTCGTACTCTTCAGTCTTTAAAAATCTAATAAAATAAATATTAAATTTTTGCATAACATATTTAATTTTGCATAGAAAATTTAATTCAAATTAAATTGATATCGCGTATAAGTTATGTGCATTTAATTTCTTTTCTATTTTAGATTGCGTTTACCTTACTTAGGCTTTTATTATGTTTACCAACAAGCATACGTATACACATTTTTGTTGTAGCATACATTATTTTAAAATCAACTAAAACTTATAAGGCATTATGATCTCTCGGCTTAGAAGGATGCGCTCCCCTCAGGGCCGGATTAACCTATAGGCACACTAGGCACGTGCTTTTGGCCAACGAAATTCAGGGGCCTACGAAAAACTTAGAAGAAAAAAATTTGTTGACAAAAATAATTTAGCTTTAAAAACAACAAGTGTATTCTGCACAAAATTATGAAGATACAAATAAAAATATAATAGTTTTCGGTAATACATTATTTTGCAGAATCTTATAATCTAATATACTTTTTCGCGATTTTTGGATTCAACGAAATCTTGTATTATGCTGTCGAATTCCAAACTACGCAAAATGTCGTATTCAATAGACATAAGTGCGAGCGATGCCAAACGATCCTGATTCATTGTTGAACGCAAATAATATTTTATCAATTTTAATCTGGAGAAAGATCTTTCTCCTTCTGCATTTGATCCAAGAATCGACAAATATATTCTTAATGCAATGTGAACGTTAGGAAAAGTATTCACAAGTTTATCTTTAATTTGAGCCTTCAACATTTCTTGTGCAGCTTTATGTTCATACAAATTTGAAAATAATAAAAATTCATCTACAAAGTTTTCCTCTAAATCGGATGAGTAAATTTTCACCAAATTTTGCGCTTTTAGTTTAATCTCAGATTCTGACAAATTTTTGTGAACAAGAAAACCGAAATTATTGTACAAATCACTGTAAGCTTTACGTCTTTTAGTCATTTCTGAAATTAATATATCTAAAATGGCGTATTATGTTCCTGACAAAAACATTTGTCTTGGATTTTTTAGCATTTATTTTGAAAAGAGGGGAGGAGTGGGGGAAGGAGGGCCCAAAAACGGCTATGCCTAGGGCCTACGAAAGGTATAATCCGGCTCTGGCTCCCCTACTAAGTTCGTAGGTTTATTTCTGTCTGCCTTTTGTAAGCCTTCTTTTGCAGGAAGCCATGCACAGCGAAAGGAAATACCACATGGAAACAAACTCATTAGTTGCATCAATACCTGGATCTTGTTTCCTTATTAAGTAAAGGCTTTTCAGTCTTTCACTAGGTAGGAAATGCAGGCTCTTCAGCCGACGTCTAAGCTTAATAATCAAAACATTCATTCATTCTTTTGCAAGCTCATCCCCGGAAGAATCTAATTCACTAAGGAAAGCCGGAGAATTCCAATCCTCGTAATGATGGTATTTGGAAGGAGAAAGTGGCAACACAAAGGCTTGCAAACGATTTCTATTGTAGTTATTCTTTTGGAATTTTGAAGAATAAAATGGGATAACGGTTTTGAGTCTGATTTTCTTTATTTTTGCTTAAAGTTTTGGTTTCTAGAACCTTGATTTCCGGATGCCTCAGATTTACTACCATCATTATCATATCTTAAATTTAATTACTTTTCTGGAGAAAATGAAATTATTTAAGAATTAAAAACTTAGGCTAAGATGTATCATAATAAATCTGCCTCTAATGAATTCTAGTGTTGTAAACTCTCAGTATGAGAAATATACTATTGTTTTTTTTCTTTTTATCGACAATTTAAAAACTTGAAATTAAGATGTAACAGGTTTAAGGTCAAATTGGAGTTCAGGCTTAAATTTACTCCAGTACTACTTTTTTTAGAAGTTAAGGAAGGGAAATGCTGCATAAGGGTTTCTAAATTAAAGAGTGAACAAGAGACATAGCTTCAGAAAAACCCAGTAACGAGATCAGAGCCAACATTCAGGGTTATAAAGAAAGGGAAGAAGACAGCACAGTTTACTGCTTAAAATCAATTAATTAATTCAAATTAGAGCATTTAAAAATAATATTAAGTGTTAAAAAGAGTGCATACAGAACTGAACAAGCCGGCCAGGTGGTCGAGCGGTTAGCGTACCTGACTGCGATGCCAATGGCTGCGGATTCGAATCCCGCTCTGGGCATGGATGTTTCTCTCTATGTGTTGTCATCTGTTGTGAGTGATGTGTGAATGTGGCCCATCCTATGAACGGGTATTTGTGGCAGTGTGGCATGGGTTATGTTGCTCGCCTCCTTGACTTAGCTTCACAGGTGCCCACTGGGTAACGTTAAATGAGCAACACTTCTGTCATCTTCCAAGATGAAGAACGAAAGTTTAGTATCTGCCGTTATAGAAAAAAAAGAGCTGAACAAAGTCTTGAAGTATTCTTTTTCTACAATATCAAATTGGCGTACTCTTTTGCTTTATTTGAGCCTGAATTCAGCAAATCTGCATAAAGGATGACCACTATGAAACACCCTGTAACCAGCGATTAGAACAAAAAACTGTTTTGTGCATTTCTAGATAATAAAAATTACTGTCAGTATTATAACAAATTCTTAGAGATGATAAACATTTCCAAACAAGAAAACGTTGAACATTAGAATTTCGAATTGTTTCAGATTTCGGCAAATGTTTTTGGTAACAAGATGATAAACATTTCTCAACAAAGGAAAATTGCATTTCAGAGTAACGAATTATTTTCGATTTCAGTAAATGTTTTCAGTTAAAAGACCTGCTTTCCTAATAACTTTCAAGCTTTTTTAATAAACAAAAATGTTTTAGTTTTTCCATATTATTCGTTATAGTTTCGTTCGTGTTATTTTGCCCGTGTCCATAGTCGGCGGTTATAATTTTGTCCATGTAGGGTAGTTCTTGACATTTATTATATTTTTCAAAACTTCAAAAAGGGCTACAATCATCACTGTTTAATGTGAGCAGCTATTTTTGCGACTGACAATAATTGATTTTCTCAACTATTAATATTCCTGTTGATGATCATAATCATAAGTTATGTGACTAAATGTATCATGATCTCATAAATAAACTGTTATGCTGCTGTTCTAAACAAGAAGGAAATGATTGATAATTTCCTCTTTTGAAGCAGATGGACACCGATCTTCCTTTTAAATATTTTTTTCTGAAGCTCTAGTTACAAGCAAAAACATATTTTGATATTTTTTAACTATAAAAGCAACCTAACAGTTATCAAAAATCTGTTAGATAATCGGAATTATATTTGTATTATAATATAAAATTCAAATAATGTAGATTGGATTTTTTTTAAAATTTATATTTATATACAAAATAATACCTTGTTGAAGATAATGCTTCTGTTTTTATAGCTACAACTTGCTGAAGTTGCTGTTAAAATTTATGCGAAATCAAACAATTGATTACAGTTTAGGTAAAAAGCACTAGCGTAACTATCACAATAAATGCAACGCTGGTAAAAGTGTCTTTACGAAAGAAAATGTTAAGTTCGTAAATGTTTAAGCCGAGTATTTATTTCTTTGTGTTACTCATTTTTTATGTTTGAAATTTGCTCGGTTTTAACTACATATACAAATAAAAATAATTATACAATCAATATACTGTACACATGCTTTATCAGTTTTTATTTAAAAATTAGCCATCAATAAATGGTTGAGTATAGTTTTCTAAGGAAAAATATTTGTTGATAAGCAAAAGCAATAATGTTCAAACAAAATTTGGTACACGTTGCAGATTAGTATTCTTTAAATTAATTTCTTTATTTTTAGTATGCTGTCCTGACTTGCGTCGTGCACGGAGAAAACAATTTTGGTAAAATTAGTGGACTGTATGATAATGTGATTTTGGGTAAAAAAAACTTTAAAAACAAAAAAACTATAATTCTCTTAAAAAACCAAAATATACGGTATTTAAACCATTCATTTAGTTTAATTGGTAATGATTTAACGGGAATTCTGATTTTCAAAATTTATCTTTCTTATTACCATACATTTAGTAAAAAATACAAAACTGAAAAGTAAATTTAACCGAATAAATTGTTTTTATGCCATGCTCTATGGTATCATGAAAAAATTTCCAAATTTTATCATATTTATGACATTTCAACGCCTATATTTTTTATTTAATTAAAATTAAACAAGCATTTTGAGACATATTTAAAATTGTGTTTTAATCGTTAGTTTTTCCAAATTCATTACCAAAGCGTTGGAAAAAAATTACCGAACTTTTTGGTGTTGCTATAAAGTCATAAAAACGGTAAATTTTACCATGTTCTAGTAGTTTTGACCATGCTTTTTTTTCTCAGTGTATAATGTGCCATGCAACTTGATTCTCATATGTAATGTTTTCTGATAAGCGATAGGAAATTATATCTTAAATGAAAAATTATATCTAAGTATAATTAACTTTGAAAAAATTTCAGCACAGAATAAATCTGTTCAACACTGGTGTTTATTCTCATTTCTCTTTGACTATTATAGACTTAACAATCTTTGTTGTTTCCTGAGATTAAGTCTCAACAACTTGGAAAAATTTTATAAAAAAAAGGAAAGACGGTAAAGAATCACGAGATTAGTTGTTGAAAAAAAGATTAAGACAAAGCTTGTTCGCCGTTAAAAGTAAAGGAAAATCGTATTCGATGAAACGAACAAAAATGAAATAAAATCCTTTAAAAGTAAATCCGGATGCTATTATAGTAATTTCGTGATGCTGCTGAAAAGTAAGAAAAGCGCTGTTACACGTATGAATTTTGAAAGAAATTTTACTAAAAGAAACCCTGCAAGATGTTGATAGAATAAAGAAGCGATATTTATCGTAGAAATTATTCAGATTTTAAATTTTATTTCGTATCATCTCTATTTCAGTAAATGATGTTCTATATTGGTCAACAAAAATGTAACGATTGATATGTAAGATATCTGGTGGGATATAACTTGATTGGGATATAAAAAATAAGTCCTAACACTGTAAGATGCTGACAAAATAAAGAGGCGATATTAATCGTTTAAATGGTAAAGACTGCTAATTTTATTCCGTGTCAATTCCATTTTAGTAAATGATATTGTTTCATATTTGTCTACAGAAATGTAATTATTGATATGTAGCATATCTGGTAGGAAGTAGTTTGATTATAATATTAAAAATAATTTTTAACATGCATTTATTGAGGCCCACATGCCCAATTCGTTATACCATTCGAAAGGTTTGTTGGCAAAATGCTTGTGGCTGTTAACATAACGAACAATTTTAGGACATTGACTGAATGCTACATTGACTGAATGATATATTGACTGCTATATTGTCTTACAATTAGAACAGCTGTAACCGTTAATATACAGCATATCTGCTAGGATATTGTTTGATTATGATATTAAAAATAATTTCCAACCTGTCTTTATTGAGGCACACATGCCTAATTCATTATCTCAATCGAGAATGTTTGCATGCAGAATGCTCGTGGTTGTCGACATTACGAACAATTTTAGGATTTTGACTGAATGCTATATTGCCTGCTACATCATCGAGGAATCAACTGGATGCTCTATCGATTGCTGTATCATCTTATAGTTGTCAACAGAATTATAACCACTGATTTTGTAACATATCTGACTGGATATAGTTCAATTATGATATTAAAAATAAGTTTCAACGTACATTTATGCTCAATTCGTAATCCCAGTTTGCGAAGGTTTGTTGACAAAATGGTTTGACTGCAAACATTACGAACAATTTAAAACTTTGGTTGAATGGCATATCATACTGAGAAAAAAGGTATGGTCAAATCTACTGGAATATGGTAAAATTTATTCAGTCTTTCCCACTAAATAGCTGAGTAATAAAATAGTAAATTTACCGAGTACTTTCGTATTGGTTTTGTTAAAATGGATAGTAAAATAAGATTATAAAATCTTATGTGATAATATTTGATGAATGTGGTAAAATTTCATAACTCTTTCCTGATAACTTAGACCATGGCACAGAAACCATTTATTTTGAAAAATAGTTTTACTTTTCAGTTTTGTATTTGTTACTAAGTGTGTGATAATAAAAATTATAAGTCTGAAAACCAGAAATTCTGTTAAACCGTTACCATATGGACGAAAAAATTACAAAATGAAATGAAACATCATATATTATATATTTTTTTTAACTATAATCACTTTTTTAAAATTTTTTTACCAGAACTGCCATTACGCAGTACGGTAATTTTACTAGAATATTTTTCTCTATGTAATCCCAATTGAAATATTTGATGACAAAATATTTGTGATTTTCAACATTGCGAACAATTTACAGATTTTCGTTAAATGATATATCGGTGATCAATCATTTTGAACTTACTTTTATGTCTCTTTTCTTAAAAGGACTATTAACTTTTATTTAAATTTGTCTTGTATGTAAATTTAAAAAAAAAATATTTTAAAATGCTTTGAGTATTAAGTAATTAATTTTATTTTTAAACATTTGAAATACAACAAAATGAATATAAATACTAAAACTAAAAAAATATTTTATTCGTTGAAATAATTTTAAAAAAAAATGTAGAATTAGTTTAAAATTATTTTTAATAATTATTAATTTTTAATTATTTATTAATTATTTCATTATTTATTAATTATTTCATTATTTATTAATTATTTCATTATTTTTTAATTATTTTCATTATTTATTAATTATTAATTATTTTTCAAGCATATTTAGTTCTGTAGCATTTCGCAAGTATTAAAGTGTATTCTTATTTAATATTAAAGTGAACATTTTTTTATAAGCAAAAGTGCATCTTTGAAAAAAAACGATGCTTTATACTGACTCTTTAAATGCTTGTTTTAATAGATCCCTGTAAGCCTTGAACATTAATTGCTTCCATAAAAACAAACGACTGTTTTATTTCATTTTCCATTTAAGTGGCTTTTGAAAATTAAGGGGAATAAAAAGCATTTCTCTTTAAATAAATTGTAACGGGGCAGGTAGAAATGAAGAAGTATAAAAAAAGTTACTTAAGGTATTGGGATAAATTTTCTTTAGAAACTGTCGCATTTTTTAAAACAAATAATCAGTAATGCCTGAATGTGCTATAAGTAGTTATTTTTAAGCCTGACAATAAGGACAATTTTAGCATTTTTTTCTAGTTGAATAAGGACTAAGTAATTCCATATAGAAGGTAGGAACTATAATTCGTAGTAAAAGTTAAGGTGTAAATGAATTAAAAATTAATTATTAATTAACTAATAATTTGTAAATGAATTAATTGGTTGAATTGGGACTAAGTAATTTTATTCAGAATGTAAGAACTATAATTCGAAGTAAAAATTAAAGTGCAAATTACTTAAAAATTAATTAATTAGTTAATTTATTAATTGTACATTAATTAGTTGAATAGAGTTTAAGTATTTCTATTCAGAATGTAAAGACTATAATTCGAAGTATAAGTTAAAGTGCAAATTAATTTAAAATTATTTAATTAACTAATAAATTAAAAATTATTTAACTAATTAATTAAAATTAATTAATTAACTAACAAATGAAAAGTTAATTAATTAACTAATAAATTAAAAATTAATTAATCAACTAATAAATTAAAATTATGTAATTAACTAATTAATTGTAAATTAATAAATTAATTGAATAGGGACTAAGTAATTTTATTCAGAATATAAGAACTATAATTCGAAGTAAAAGTTAAAGAACAAATTACTTAAAAATAATTAAGCAGTTCATTAATTAATTAGTTAATTTATTAATTGTACATTAATTAGTTGAATAGGGATTAAGTAATTTTATGCTGAATGTAAGAACTATAATTCGAAGTAAAAGTTTAAGCGCAAATTAAAAAATGTTATTTAATTAACTAATACTTAAAAATAATTAAGCAGTTCATTAATTAATTAGTTAATTTATTAATTGTACATTAATTAGTTGAATAGGGATTTAGTAATTTTATGCAGAATTTAAGAACTATAACTCGAAGTAAAAGTTAAAGCGCAAATTATTTAAAAATGTTATTTTTCAAAAATAGTTTTTTTTATTTCTCTCGTCTCATTTGGAGATTTTTAGCGATTAAGAAGTAGAGCCAACTAGTAATTATATAAATTCCAATCGCTAAATTCACACTCTTCCTTTTCGAATCTATATTTCACTATTGTTAAAACTAAAATACATTATTTTCTTAAATATACTTGGAGACATCATCCCCTACTCGCTCCACCCGCAAAGCCCCCCCCCCCCCAGATAGTAGGCAACTTCACTTCAAACTTTGTATTTTCATTTGGTAGGCATTGAAATGTTGAATAATTAATTATTCTTTAAACTTAGTCGAAATACTAGCAAGCCGAGCTTGTTTCCGTAAAGATGAAATAGGGCATGAAAAAAACTTCATCAAAAAATCTGATTTTTCAGCTTTTCATTCAAGCTTTCTTCAGGCTATCAGATCTAATATTCTGTTAGTGTTTAAAACTAGAAGTTCAGGTCAACCTTAACTTTTAAAGTGTAGAAGAAAGTATCTAATATCCTGCACAAAAAAAAAAACATATTGTTTCAGAGATGGTCAAGTCTGAAATAAGCATTGAGAAGGTGAATTTATCCTCAGTTTGAGAGCACTTTCTATTCATGGTTTGCGAATGATGAATCCTCCTCAACTTTTAACCTTGCTTTGTAAAGGCGAAATTCAAGCTAGATGTAAAAGTATTGTTTATGGAAGCTCAAAGCAAATCTCGCAGTGCGTAAACTAGCAGTTAAATTTAGAATTGTTTCACGCTTGAATGGTTTATTTGCCATTCATTTATAACTTTGTTGGGCATTTATGTTTAAGTTTGTTGCTGACTTTAAAATCAAACTTACAGTACTGTTCAGGTTTTTGTTACTTCTCATTTATCATTGTTTTCACCTTTAAAAGTCTATAAAAAAAGGTCATTTTACTTATATTTAATTTTTTTAACAGAATTGCCATTTTTGATGCTTTTAGAGAAATATTTTTTCGAATTTAGATAAGTGTATGTTTATTGTATGATTCATTGCTTTGCAAATTTTATTTAAGGTTTTTGTAAATTTTGTAAATTTTACTGTCCCTACCTCTTTGTTCAGCTTTCTCATGAAGAGACTTTTTAAATGTTGTTGCAAAATTACCAAAAATTTTGAAAGCTTTAGCTTTTAATTGTCTACTATTTTACATAAAGCGTACGTAATCCCATTGTGTTAATCGTAACAAAATGAACGGATTTCAACCTATATTTGAAAAATAATCAATCGCACTTGAAAAAATCTTTTAATTTAAGGATACAGAAGGTGCAACACAATAAAAAGTTATAAATAGTTTTTTTTTATATCCTTAAATATTGTAGACAGTCTTAACCATTTTCGAAAAACTCTGAAAAGGTAAAAAAAAAAGGTTGTAACATAAGTCTACTACTCATATAGGCTCTAAATATGAGTAAATAAAGTCGAAATCAACCAGGCAATACACTGTTAGAAGTTTCATTATGAAATTAGAGTAAAATAACCGACAGCAGTTTCTCCGTAATGTAATTAACCGTAAAGTTTACGGTAAAGAATATTTTTTTAACTCTACGGTTTCGGAATCGTTTACCACTAGTATGACTAAGAAACCATGAAAACAAAATATAACTGGGCATTGGTTCTAGGTCTTTCGTTAGGTATTGGACATTAAAGGTCGGTTGTGCTTCATTTGTGTTTTATCAAATCAATCATGGATTGTGTTTTAAGTAATTTATCTGGTTGTTTCTTCAGTCGTTGCCATTTTTTGGGAAATATTAAATTTTGATGGGGAATATTAAATTTTTTGTAAGAAGCAGCTTTATGGTGCTGTCATTTATGGGTGAATGAGATTATGGTATTTTGATAGTCCAGGGTCACAAATTGGCAAATGCGGTACACTGTACACTTTTCATGTGTTAAAGGGGATTTAAGAAATATTGTACTGCCAATGTTGGGAATCGAACCCCCTTTCTCTCGGTTATGAGATTGACAAATTAGCCCTGTTGGCTATAATAAGCACTCAGCTGCCAGGAACTAAGTGGATTAATTAAGTAAGTCTAGTTAGTGCGATAAAATTCTGGTTATTTAATCATATTAGGTTAAAGCGCTTATTTTTGGTTATTTGTCTGTTTTGTTTGAATAAACATTGAATAAATTGTCATCTAACAATTTTTTCCGAGAAATTTCTAACAATGTATGTGCTTCACTTTTTTAAGTTGCTAACATAGGAAATTTATTTGTATTAAACAGAAGTAAATATTTATAATTTATGAAACTTAAAGATATTCTCTGAGAACTAAGTTTGCTTTAGTTTCAATTTTTGTTTTAAATTTTGGATTTCGTTAAATGTATAAACGGAAACAAATATTTTTTAAAAGTTTGTTTAAGTAATTACGTTTGAATTAAATGTAAACATTTCTAGCAAAGCAAATAACTCGTTCGAAAAACATGATGGAATACATGAGTACGGAAAATTTCGTATTATCAAAAAAGAAAATCGCTTTACGAATAGCTATTTTTAAAAAATTAGGCCCTTAAAACTTTAGATTTCAGCTCCAAAAATATCTATAGATTAGTATAATTAATGATAGATCCAAAATTAAGTTCCAAAATGAAAACAAGAAGTTCCAAATTCATAAAGAAAAGTTCCAAATTCATATTGGAAATTTCCAAATTCAATACTTTATATCGAAATAATCCTTAGTTTTCTTTTCTTAAATAATTTAAACAAATTATTTTAATAAAATAGTTAAAATGACTGAG
The DNA here is from genome assembly GCF_982258835.1 of Parasteatoda tepidariorum. Classification (NCBI taxonomy): domain Eukaryota; kingdom Metazoa; phylum Arthropoda; class Arachnida; order Araneae; family Theridiidae; genus Parasteatoda; species Parasteatoda tepidariorum. The sequence continues at coordinate 59,981,970 of NC_141759.1, forward strand.
TCTTGTTAAACTTTGGACTGATCCAAGGTATGAGTAACGAAGTCCAAGACAAATAAACTGTTTTTCTCACAGTAAACAGTTTGAATACTATCTTATTTTTGGTTATTTGTCTGTTTTGTTTGAATATGGGAAAATAATAATTAAACAAATTGTTATCTAACAATTTTTTCCGAGAAATTTCTAACAATGTATGTGTTTCACTTTTTTAAGTTGGTAACATAGGAAATTTATTTGTATTAAACAGAAGTAAATATTATAATTTATGAAACTTAAAAATATTCTCTCAGAACTAAGTTTGCTTTGGTTTCGATTTTTGTTTTTAATTTTGGATTTGGTTAAACGTATAAACGGAAATAAATATTCTTAAAAAGTTTGTTTAAGTAATTACGTATGAATTAAATGTAAACATTTATAGCAAAACAAATAACACGTTTGAAAAACATGATGGAATACATGAGTATGGAAAATTTCTTATTATCAAAAAAGAAAATAGCTTTACGAATAGCTATTTTCAAAAAATTATGCCCTTAAAACTTTAGATTTCAGCTCCAAAAGTATCTATAGATCAGTATAATCAATGATAGATTGTATCAATAAACATATAAACATATTTATATCGAATAATACATTATTATTTAGTAAGTGAAAGAAAAATAATAAAGATAAATTTCAATAAATTTTCATTTACAAATGTTTAATAATTTAGAGACGTTTTTGAAAATGGAAAAACAACTTATAAGTAAATAATTGTCTAAATTTTAAAATGCTTATTTTCCTTTATTCTATCAAACCTCAAACAAAAACTTGTTTTTTTTTTAGTTTTTGAGAAAATTTTAAGATTTCTCAAAACGTAAACACTTTTAGCAAAACAGAAAACAAGTTCTGTAATTAAATACACTCAAGCTTGTCATAAAAAATAAATTCGTGCATTGAATGGAAGGCGCAGGTAAACAAACTGCCGCAAATAATCACCGTTGTTAGAAACCGTGGCAACTTCAGTGATGTTTGACAAACCTAATTAATCCTACCGAAACAATGTTTACTTCCAACAACCAAAAAATTATTTTGGGGAAACAACATTTGATGCTATGAGCAGAGGTATTTAATTCTTTTATTCTTACCATTCTTTTGCTTAATAACTTATAAGAGATTTATTGTACTTTTTATAGTCTTTATCGGAATTTAAAGAGGAAGTTAGTTCATTCAACTGAAATTTAAATAAATCAATCGAATTGTTTCAGCGAATTTAACGTACAAAAATTCTTATCTCTAATAAAACAAGCAGTATTTAGAGTAGTTATTTTTACGAAATTGTTCATTTAATTTCTTAAAGAATTAAGCAATGTATCGAAAAGTGCGTGCTGATTCACAAAATCATAAATAAATTACATAAATAAAGTAATGTGTTAATGAATTGTATAACATTAATAATGTGTTAATAATTGATGTGTTGATAAATAACAATATATATATTAATGTTTGTTAAAAAATCATTAATAGATTGTGACTATTTTAAAATAGTTATTATGTATAACTGAAACAACCTAATAATGATTGTAAGGTGCTAGATTTTGCGTTATTGTCGTTAAACGATTGACAAAAATTAAATTTGGGATATTTTTCAGTATACAAGTAAATTCAGTAAAGTAATTCTGTAAAGTGTGTTTGCATTTTCTTGAAGTAAAGTAGATTAGAGCATTTAAAGAAATTTTTTTAAGGGGGAAAAACACAGTAGAAGCCCATGATAAAGAAAGACATTTAATGAATTTTGAAACGATTGTAAAAACTGAACTAAATAATTTTATTCTTATTGTTCTTATTGTACATATTTTAATCTTAATTTATCATTTTACAAATACACAAATTTTAAAAATTAGCTCTTATATTTTACAATGTTTGTGATTTATTTTTTAACTATCCATAAATTGCTGTATTTATAAGTTGAAAAAAAAAATCATCTAAATTTGATCTGTTTCGATTTTTTTAAATTAGTAGCACGTAGAAGTTTTTTTAAGAAGCGCCGCAAATAATTATTTAATTTTTTTAAAATAATTTAAATAATAATTTAGTAATCCGATTAAAAATTCCATACGTGTTAATAATGCAATGAAAACTGTTCTAGTTTGGGTTATTGATATGTTCGAGTAATTTGCGTCTTATGTTTTGTGATCAATAAACCATTTATGTATTGAAAGTTTTGCAGCTAACTATAATGCAATAATACCAGGATCATAAGATGCTTCTTCTAATTCATTTTCATCAGTTTAAAGTGCTAATCTAGCCTTTTTCTTGTTGTTATACTCTTATATGACGCTTTATCAGTTTTTGGTAGAGCAGACGAAATTCTGCAGCCGCCTTCATTTTTACCATTCTTTGCATCCATCATTAAAAATTATTTTAGCTGAAAGAAAGTTCCAAATTTAAAAGAAAGATCCAAAGTTCCAAATTCATAAAGAAAAGTTCCAAATTCATAATGGAAAGTTCCAAATTCAATTCTTTATATCGAAATAATCTTTAGTTTTTTTTCTTAAATAATTTAAACAAATTATTTTAATAAAATAATTAAAATGACTGAGTCTTGTTAAACTTCGGACTGATCCAAGGTATGAATAACGCAGTTCAGAATAAATATATCTCCCTGTAGACTGTGTCGAAAATTTTAAGTTTTTAGTAAAATTAAGAGTTTTCACAATTTTACTCAAATATAATCTTCTGTATTACTTTAATGGTAAACTTAATTTATTTTAGCTTACTCACGTTGTATTAAAAATAAGAGTTAACTGCATGTAGAAAAGAAATCCTGTAAAATTAAAATACTGCAGAGTAATGACATTTCTAGTGTAATAAACAACATAATTCTAGTTAATAAAACTAAATTATACGATATTTAAACTATTCATTCGGAAATTTGTTTCGTTCACATAGTAATGGCTTACCTTACCTGAAATTCAGGTTTTCGAAACTATGCTTCTTATTACCACACATTTACTAAGAAATACAAAACTGAAAAATAAATTTCACTGAATAAATTATTTTTATGCCCTGCTTTAATTTAACATAATAAAATTAACTGAACATAATAAAATTAACAGAATAATAAATTTAATCGAATAAAGAATTTTGTATGCCCTACTTCAATTTAACATAATAATATTAACTGAGCATAATAAAATTAACTGAAATTTTTTTTTATCGAATAAATGATTTTTATGCCCTGCTTTAATTTAACATAATAAAATTAACTGAACATAATAAAATTAACTGAAAAATAAATTTAATCGAATAAATGATTTTTATGCCCTGCTTCAATTTAACATAATAAAATTACAAAATTTTATCACTCATTAAGATCCATATTTTTTGTCAATTTCACCAAAATCATTAGCAAATCACTTCGGCTAAAATTACCAAACTTTTTGGTGTTCTCCTAGAGCCAGAAACAAGGTAAGTATTACCATATTCTGGTAGTTGTGGGCATGAATACCCAAGTTCAATCAGACCATAAGCTTATAAGGAAAAAAAATAAAATGAATATTGACTAAGATGTACCATCCGATTGTTCAAGTGCAACATACCGTGTCCTGATGTTCATCACTATGTGATCATTATAATAGACTCATCATTGCACCAATTCCAGTATTTTTATTTCTTGGTTAAACCCAGTATCACGTTAATTCAGGGCTTTTTATAAGAGAGTTCTACTGTATCTTGATAGGCAAACGTTTAATGTTTTTCTTTCAAAGTTATCTGAAGTATTAATTTTTGTACAAAAAAAGTTACAATACTTTCCACTGCTAAAAAAAGGAAAGAAAATAAACTAGTTGAAAGTATCTATAAAATGAAATGTCAAAGCAATATGATAAAAATATTTCACGCAGCGCTTTCCAAGATGCTTTTATTTCAGTTGATAATATTCTTTTTCGGCGACCAGAATATAACCTTTTTCCTCGTGTAAAGCAAAGTAAGATCTTCTGGAGTGTGAATCCGTATTCCAGACAGCTAACTAAGATTAAAGCCGAACGTGCATGGACAAGATGAAATGTTTTATCTTTCTTTTCTAAAAAGCATCCATTCTTTTTGGTAAGTTTCTCTTTGGTGGATTATTTTTAGCGGCTTTTGCCATGACGTCTAGAGAAACCAGAATACTCTTTATCCTGGAAGCTTTGTTTTCAAAAATTTTGCGTCTACAATGGAAATATATTTAATGAAAATGCTTTGCGAAAAGGAGTAATTCTATTGTTAAGAAATGTTTTTAATATTTTCGTCGTACATACTTAAAGTAATTTTTTTTTACAGAGAAAATTGAATTTTTTAAAAAAAAAAAATTCCATTTGTTGCATTTTTTTCAGTGTGTAGTTTTTTCTTGGATACTCTAACTATGAAACCACTAGAAAATTTTCTTTTTCTTTGATTCCCTAGCTTTCACATTTGACAATCATTAATATTATACAGAGGAGAGAAATGGATAAAAAGATTAGTGATCACTTAATTTTAAGTTAATTCTGAAGTTTTAGCTGTTAGCACTTTGTTCAACCTGCATTTTCTTACAATACATTAGTATTTTTTTTTTTACTCTCTAAATCAGCTTTTCTCAATCTCTTTGCAATAGCCCATAAGTTGACCATGGCTACGTGGAACTGAGCTATTTATTTTGTTCGAGAATCTGAGAATCTGAGATATTATAAACCTGGAGGGTCCAATTCCAGTAATTTTGGACGATCTCACCATTCCTAGTGACATGTGACGTTACTCAAAAGTTCACCATGGCTAGCAGCCAATAAGGGAAAAAAATATACATATATATATATATATATATATATATATATATATATATATAATATATATATATAATATATATATATATATATATATATATATATATATATATATATATATATATATATATATATATATATATATATATATATATATATATATATATATATATATATATATATTTATATATATATATATATATATATATATATATATGTATATATACAGGGTGGTCCCGAATTCATGGTACAAACTTTAATGGTAGGTACAGGACATTGTAACAATGATTTATTGCATAGGAATGTATTGTCGCAAGTGACGCGGTGAGGCGTAAACAGGGGAAATAAAAGGAAAGAGAAATGGAGTGATCGGTTGGTATCATTGCCGGTAGAGGGCAGTAGATGTCTAGCCGCCGTTGAAAATGATGCATCGCAATAGGGAAAAGCGCCATTCACAATTGTGCTGCCGTAGACGATGGGTGACTTTACGTATGCAGAAAAAGCAGACATGCATTACATGTACGGCCGTGCAAATGGTAACGGCAGAGCTGCGTTACGAATGTATCGCGCGGAGTATCCTGATCGACGAATGCCGGATCATAGAATTTTTCAGCTGTTACATCGTCAACTTTGTGAAACAGGTGCGTTCGACGTCAACAGACATGACGCTGGTCGATTAAGAGCTGTACGCACTCCAAGGCTGGAAGAAAGCATCTTGAACATTGTGGCTGATAGACCCGAGTCAAGCACAAGAACTGTTGCGCGTGACGTAGGTGTGAGTCATCAGACTGTATGCAGAGTGTTAAACGAAAATCGCTTACACCCCTTCCATTTTCAGAAAGTACAAGCATTGAATCCGGCAGATTATCCTCTCCTCGTGAACTTCTGCCTGTGGGTGATGCAGCGATGTGCGTTGCAGCCGGATTTCGTAGGTGATGTGCTATTTACAGATGAAGCGACATTTTCACACGAGGGTGTCTTTAATGCGCACAATTCCCATGTGTGGGCAACCGATAATCCACATGCGTTTCAACAACGTTTCTGTATTAATGTGTGGGCTGGTACTGTGAACGACCTTTTGATTGGCCCATACTTACTACCCACGCGACTCAGTGGCGGAAGCTATCTTATTTTTCTGAAAGAAGTGTTACCACAAATGCTGCATGATGTTCCGATCGCCATTCGTAACCGCATGTGGTTTCAGCACGATGGGGCGCCAGCACACTTCAGCATTGATGTACGGAATTACCTGAATGCCATGTTTGGTGCTCGATGGATTGGGCGTGGTGGACCAATCCTTTGGCCACCCCGATCTCCCGATTTATCGAGCCTCGATTACTTTAATGGGGACATCTAAAGCATCTTGTTTATGAGACTCCAGTTGACTCAGATGAGGATCTCGTCGCTCGCATATCTGTAGCTGCTGCAGGTATGCGTGAAATACCAGACATCTTTGAACGTGTACGCCAATCGCTCCACCGACGCTGTCAATCATGTATCGCTTCTGGTGGACGCAATTTTGAACACTTACTGTAAACATGACACTTGTCAACAACGCTTTCAATAAAATTTTTGTTTTCCCTTTCGGCCGTTATTTCTCCTGTTTACGCCTCACCGTGTCACTTGCGACTATACATTCCTATACAATAAATCATTGTTACAATGTCCTGTACCTACCATTAAAGTTTGTACCATGAATTCGGGACCACCCTGTATATATTTATTAAGATAATTATTTATTTACTGCGCATCAGCAGCAAATATAGAGAAAACGAGAAAACATGGAAAATAAAGATTAATGAAAAGAAAAGAAGAAAAAAATATTAAAATAAAATATATTTTAAAATATTTTAGAATAAAATATATTCAAAAATCTTTTAAGAAATTGCATTAAAAAATAATAAGAGAAGCTGAAAACAAAATAATGAAAAGATATGATCTCTATATCTAGAGATTATACCTTTTCATCATTTTGTTTTTCGACTTTTTATTATTTTTTTCCTAAATAAATATTTTTTTAAATATTTTAAAAATATTTCATTTTGTAATTAATATTTTTTTAATTTTCTCTCTCTTTATACATACATACATATATATATACAGGGTGGTCCCAAATTCATGGTACAAACTTTAATGGTAGGCACAGGACATTGTAACAATGATTTATTGTATAGGAATGTATAGTCGCAAGTGACGCGGTGAGGCGTAAACAGGGGAAATAAAAGAAAAGAGAAATGGAGTGATCGGTTGGTATCATTGCCGGCAGAAGGCAGTAGATGTCTAGCCGCTGTTGAAAATGATGCATCGCAGCAGTAGGGAAAAGCGCCATTCACAATTGTGCTGCCGTAGACGATGGGAGACTTTACGTATGCAGAAAAAGCAGACATGCATTACATGTACGGCAGTGCAAATGGTAACGGCAGAGCTGCGTTACGAATGTATTGCGCGGAGTATCCTGGTCGACGAATGCCAGATCATAGAATTTTTCAACGGTTACATCGTCAACTTTGTGAAACAGGTGCGTTCGACGTCAACAGACATGACGCTGGTCGAGTAAGAGCTGTACGCACTCCAAGGCTGGAAGAAAGCATCTTGAACATTGTGGCTGATAGATCCGAGTCAAGCACAAGAACTGTTGCGCGTGACGTAGGTGTAAGTCATCAGACTGTATGCAGAGTGTTAAATGAAAATCGCTTACACCCCTTCCATTTTCAGAAAGTACAAGCATTGAATCCGGCAGATTATCCTCTCCGCGTGAACTTATGCCTTTGGGTGATGCAGCAATGTGCGTTGCAGCCGGATTTCGCAGGTGATGTGCTATTTACAGATGAAGCGACATTTACACGCGAGGGTGTCTTTACGCACAATTCCCATGTGTGGGCAACCGATAATCCACATGCAACGCGTCCACATGCGTTTCAACAACGTTTCTGTATTAATGTGTGGGCTGGTATTGTGAACGACTTTTTGATTGGCCCATTTTTACTACCCACGCGACTCAGTGGCGGGAGCTATCTTATTTTTCTGAAAGAAGTGTTACCACAACTGCTGCATGATGTTCCGATCGCCATTCGTAACCGCATGTGGTTTCAGCACGATGGGGCGCCAGCACACTTCAGCATTGATGTACGGAATTACCTGAATGCCACGTTTGGTACTCGATGGATTGGGCGTGGTGGACCAATCCCTTAGCTACTCCGATCTCCCGATTTATCGAGCCTCGATTACTTTTTATGGGGACATCTAAAGCATCTTGTTTATGAGACTCCAGTTGACTCAGATCCTCATCTCATCTCGTCGCTCGCATATCTGTAGCTGCTGCAGGTGTGCGTGAAATACCAGGCATCTTTGAACGTGAACGCCAATCGCTCCACCGACGCTGTCAAGCATGTATCGCTTCTAGTGGACGCAATTTTGAACACTTACTGTAAACATGACACTTGTCAACAACGCTTTCAATAAAATCTTTGTTTCTCCTTTCGTCCGTTATTTCTCCTGTTTACGCCTCACCGCTTCACTTGCGACTATACATTCCTATACAATAATTCATTGTTATAATGTCCTGTACCTACCTTTAAAGTTTGTACCATGAATTCTATATATATATATATATATATATTCTATATATATATATATATATATATATATATATATATATATATATATATATATATATATATATATATATATATATATATATATATATATATATATATATATATATATATATATATATATATATATATATATATATTGTCACAATGCTGGTAAGATTGTCCTACAGAGTTTTTATACAGGAATATTAGTATATATTACATATCATGGATCATGCCTATCTTTATTTTTAATCATAAGAACGTCACAAAATTGCTGAAAAATAAGCTAAGGGGAAACAGCATGGGTCATTTTTATTAAAATAGCCGAGAGCGAAATAAAAAGTTATACGCACTATGAATTAACTCTGTTTATCTATTTAAAAGTAAAGCATTTATCTATAACGTTCATATTAATATTGGGAAAACGTATAGTATTAAGCTCTATTAGTTTCTTAGGTAATATTGACGTCAAATTCAAGCAGTCAGTAATCCAAATATTGTTGCGATAATGTCAAACATCTAATTGGTTAATATTCGCGAATCATTAAGGCCTTATTAAAATCATCTGAACGTACAGAGATATTTCGAATACTTTACAGTCCAAACAGTGAGTAAATATTAATAGATCTGCAGGATTTTATATTAGTTTGAGATATTTGATGTTAACGCTTATTACTAATATAGTAGTTTAAATAGCATCAAAAACTAGAGCGAAATTAGTAATTTAAAAAAGGGATTTTTAAAATTTGTCAGAAATTTATCCTTTTTTGTTTAGACATTGATTCTCAATTTTGGTATAAAACAATAATTAATTGCTACGCTGATGGATTGAGATTGGCAAAAGCAAACTTCATGAAAATGGAAGATGAAATCAACAAGAAAAGGTGGAAGTGGACTATATTAAGAACGCCGATATAAAAATGAGATCATGCTTCATTCTCCTGTAAACCAGAAGTCAGGAGAAAAAGACAAAGACTAAGAATGACTTGTTCGAGACAGATTTTAAGGAAGCAAAATTGTAAGGATTAGTGGAAGCTAGAGACCGAAGGGCATGGAGAAGTAGTTTGGATGCCTTATACCACGAACAGAGTGATGAGTCTAAACTATTTTTTGAAAAATAGAAAAATTATTGAAAAATGAAATTTATTTTGGTAAATGAGTATTTAGAATTTGGGGAAAATGCATTTAATTGAGAAATTATCTGCATAAATATACGAACAATTTTACGAGATGGAATTTTTTTAATTTAAATTTTCAAGCTCTCTGAATAATAATCTCCTGACGTCATATCACATGACGTCATAATCTCTTGACGTCTCTTGAATAATAATCTCTTGATGAGAGGACGTCTTTAAGTCCCCTCATCAGTTATGTTTGTTCAAAGACTGTAAGTTTTTCAATTTCGTAATAGTAGCTTATGCTTATTAATTTGTTATACTGATAATTAGCTATATACTAATTATATGCCAAAAGGGCTTTTCAAACCATAAAAATGAAAATTATGTACTTTGACTTTGAATTATTATAGTTAATCCAGACATTTTACAAATTACAAGCGTTTGTCTTATTTATAGTTGAAAATATTTTCGCTATTGATAATATTTTGATAACTTACAAAAAAAAATTAGTTATGTATAATATTTATTTCTAATCTTTAAAGAATTTAATACCGCTAATGATATTTTTCGCTAAGGAGAATGACATGTTGAAAAGATTATGAAAAACTGTTTTAGCTGAATTAAATGATGGTTATATAAATACATAGCTGGAAATAAAGAACTATATATGTATTTATCTAAAGCTTCTGAAAGCCTAAGGATTAAAACTCAAAGGAAATTGCACTGTAAAAAATATAATATTTACATTACTTACGCGATTTAGATAATACGTTTTACATTCATAAATTATATGACAAAAGATTAAATTGAAATGCAATAATACGTATGATTTATATTCAATATTAACATCAACCGATAGTTTCAAGTTTCTAAACAAAATGCGTTTTAGAAAATCAGAAAAAAATAATTAAAGTATGATTAAAACAAAAACAAAGAAAAAAGATAAAGTTTGTTTATTTGTTAGAATTATATTTTCCCCATAAGTTCATTTTGAAAAAAAATTATACAAGATGATTGATGTTTCATTCAAAAATAAAATTGCAAAGACGTGAAAGAGTTTTTCAATTCTGTAAAAAATATGAGTTCACGATTTTTTTTTAAAAAAATGTGTTTTAGTAAAGGAAAAATATATAAAATATTCGGACTGTTAATTATTTAAGTAAATATTTTAATTTTTAAGCAATCCAAATTTAGAATGTGAATCCGAACATTTTGATACCAATAAAAAGTTTTTCTGCCCCAAAAATATTAATCAAAGCGAGTGAAAAAATTGAAATAATATTTTTATTTTATTTTGCATATTTAGTACTACGTTAATTCCTCTTTTTAATAGTAACGTTCAATGCTTCCTCCATGGTGAATACACATTCAGATTAATTTTCTTAGTCTGAATCTCAATTATTTTTTAGTTGGATAGGAATTATGTAATTCAAATATTTTATTGCTTTTAAAAAAAAACAATTTCATAATTCAAGGTTTCTAAAGTATGTACTATGAGTCATTATATTAAAATTTTAGGAATTAAGCGATTGAACAAGAAATTAGTTAAATTCTGCATATTCTATGTAAAGTTTATATAGATTAAAATGTTTTATTTTTTCCATTTGCCTTCCTTACTGCTCAATGCAATCCATATTCCTGAATTTTAGCAAAAAGAAGTGTATCACGAAAAGATGAGAGACATGAAGGGGTATGCATATATTTAATTTAATCATTGATTTAATTTAAAATGAATGTTAGGATTGGAATGTTAATTATTGCATTACAAAATAAATATTCCATGGAGCAATAATTTGGCATTCAAGAAATATGGTAGACTGAGAGAAAGATTTCAGACATATTTATTATCATCATGCATTTATCTGTGCAATGGTTTTAACTTGAATGTCCTTCCCATATATATCTTATACTTAATAGTAAATGGCTATACTTAATAATAAAGGGAATCATATGCTTAATAGTAAAGGGCTTTACTTAATAATAAAGAGAATCCTATACTTAATAGTGAAGGGCTTTACTTAATAGTAATAGACTTTACTTAATAGTAAAGGGCTTCACTTAATAATAAAGGGAATCATATGCTTAATAGTAAAGGTCTTTGCTTAATAGTAAAGGACTTTAGTTAATAGTAAAGGGCTTTACTAAATAATAAAGAGAGTCCTATGCTTAATAGTAAAGGGAATCTTATGCTTGATAGTAAAGGACTTTACTTAATAGTAAAGGGCGTTACTTAATAATAAAGGGAATCCTATACTTAATAATAAAAGGCTATACTTAATATTGAAGGGAATCCTGTACTCAATAGTGAAGGACTATACTTAATAATAAAGGGACTCTTATACTAAATAGTAAAGGGCTATACTTAATAGTAAAGGGCTATATTTAATAATAAAGGGAATCCTATACTTAATAGTAAAGGGTAACATATTGATAATTATTGCAACTAATCAAGAATACCTTGCCAATTATTATCAGAAAAAATACTGGGAAAAAAATACTGTACTGGGGAAAAAAATTTTTGTGTATATTATTTATTAATTTTATCTTTACTTTTGTTTTGTTCTACGTAAACTTTCATTCTCGTGGAAATCTTAAGAGCCATAATTTAAATTTCGATTAACAAAAAATTGTAAACAAAGATCATTAAACATTAAACGATAAATGCCCTTAAAAATATTTTGATTTATAGAAGGTGACATTTGGGAGAGGGGGAGGCCATATCTGTTATTAAGAACAAACATAAAATTGAGGAAAGAATGAATATTCCAAACTTTATTCTGCATGTAAATTAAAAAAGTGAGACTTAAAATCGATGTTTTGGAAAAGTTTTTAAGAAAATTATGGCTCTTTGGAAGGTGGGAAGATTCAAAGGGGAAAATCTTCTTCACAGGAACTGTAGATAAATTTTTAGAGGGGGGGGGACTCATATGACTGTAGTTAGAATTTTAAATTAAGTGAAAATTTAGGGAAAAGAAAGGAAAAAAAAGTGCGTGGAGTCCCACCGCGCGGAAGAAGTTAAACTTCGCAACCTGCGACGTTAATTGTAGAAGAATCAGCAGTCGTAGAAGGATCACTAGTTCTATTCAACGACTCTTTTTCCGTGCTGTGTAATCACAATAATATTGTGCATTTCCCCCTCTTGAATCAGTGGAAGTGCTTGTGGTTGCCTCATTGTCTCACCCTGGAAAATGTATTTGTATTAATAATGTATGTGAATGCGTCATAATGTAATTTCAGAAGAGAAACAATCAATTGATATTCACAAGAGATGTACCTTGACATAACCTTAAATGTACGTGGTAACCTTAAATAACCTTAAATGTACGTTCGCATTGTACGTGGGATTGTTTTCACTCATTTTTTACAATTGTTATCCACTAAATTTGAAAATAAAAAATACTACCCTATTAAATTATATGTGTATCAAAACAAACTAAAAAAATATTTATAGAAAAACAATTCGCGATCGCAACGAACTATAGGGGGCGTTGTTGTATGAGACGCTTACCTGCGATTTCTATATGAACCGTCATTCAGTTACTCTGGAGACATCGTTAATGTAGCGTGTAGCATTGCAACGTTCCTTCTTTAATGTGGCTTATTAAATTTAAAAAAGAAAAATGCTTGATATTCTTTCTTATGCAAACGAAAAAAAAATGATATCTCTTTTTATTAAAGAAGGAATATCCAAAACACATCGGAAAAATATTTGTACATTAACAGAAAAAAAATATGTATATTCTTATAAGAGTTAAAACCTAATGCCCGAGAAATAGTTGTACTAAATTTAATGATATAACATGAAAGGCCTATTTAAACTTTGCATTCCATAGTTTTAAGAATCATATTACTTCAAAAATTAAAATGAACAAAAAGTATACATAAGCCTCATAATTTTATGAAATTTAATTTTGTAAACAAAGTTTTTTGACAACAATTTTTATCAAAAAATTTCAAGTTTCAATAAAAATCATTATTTAGAAACGAAGAAACGTAAAATAAAGAATGCTGATGAAGCAAAAACAAAAAAAACAATTCTTTTTTGTCGCCATTTTTAGTGCTACGAAAATTCGTCTTTGGGATTTGCCAAAAACAAAACAAGATGCAATTTTATTTTTTCAGGAGGGAAATATTTTACCGAAAAAACGAAAATGTACCAATTCCCACAACATGAAACTTTATCTTGGTTAAAGTACGTTTTGGAAATGTTATTTCATTTGGAATCTTATTTATCAGAGTTCATATGGCGATATGATTGTTTTGAATCTATGCTAAACTCTATATCGGCTCATTTTCCACCGAAATCCGATCGACTATTTTGATTTTAAATAAAGTATTTTATTTTATGAATTGTGCAAAAATTTTAAGTGTAGATTGGCGGCACTTAAAAACCGCCAAATCTGTAGCGGCGGTGGCGTTAATATGTAAGTACCGAATTTTTATTCCATACTTTTCTGAATCATATTACTTCAAACATTGGAATATACAAGAAGTATACATAAACACATAATGTTATACAATTTAATTTTTCAAAAAAAGTATTTTGAGAACAATTTTTATCAAAAAATTATAAACTAAAAAACGGAAAATAAAGAATTCTTAGGATAAAAAAACGATTTTAAGAATTCTTTTCATTGAAATAAAAACTTCCATATTGTTTCTTTTTTTATTATTCTTATAGTTCTTAATCAGACGTAAAAAACCATTCTGTAGAGAACCATCATCAAATGAAAAAAAATATTTACAAGCAAATTTTTTATTGTAAAAATCATTGCACTTACCTGATTTATAATTCCCGGAGAATTCCAAAATGATAAGTTCCTTGTTTGAAAACTTTATTCTCAAATAATAGATACATAGTTTATCCCTTCATTACTTTTAGATAACATACTACACAGCAAAATTTTATAATTGATATGAATTTGAATATGTATCTTAAAAACAGAACAGCTGAATTCTAGTTGAAATGATCTATTCTTTCAAAACTAAAAAAAACTTACCAAGAAAACGATTCAAATTAATTAAAAATCAGCACAAATGGCACTATTTCAAGTAACTTGGATAATTTTTTATTGTTGTTTTCCGAATTATATGGATACAAAAATATATACTATTCTATAACGAAGAAGAATATGCTATAACTATTACAATTCTGTATGTTCTGAATTCATATTTATTCACTGGAATGACGAAAGCAATGTTGACTTCACTTTAATTCGTAATGAATTGAAGACAGAAGAAATGCATTTTACCTTAATACACACATCTGTAACAGTATCCGAAATCGGAAGTCATCAGTTGCAAGTTTGTTGATAATAGAAATAAAAAATTATTGAGGAATTTTTCTTCAAATGTTTGGCATGTTCTGTTCCTGAAAGATTTACTAATATTCTGGAGATTTTTTTCAAGTTCTTCGGCCTTTTCCTTAGGGAAATTTTGCTTCTTATTTGCTGCTAAAAAATGGCGTCTGATTCAGTCAATGACTTTGATGGAACTAAATGAAAACGTGATAAATTAATGTCTGATGTTTACAGGCTCCCGCTAGACGGCGTACTCGAGCGTTGCGATCGCGAATACTTTTATGACTTTTATTATTTTTATGCTAGTGAGAACCAAAACAATATGGAAATGAATGAGGGAAAACTGGATCCTACCACGTGATTTCTCGGCCAATAAAAATGTAGCGTTAAACGTTTAACGCAACCTTGTTGGAAGTCGCATAAGAAGTATAACTTCAAAAAATACTATCCTATTAAATTATATGTGCATCAAATCAAACTAAAATATATTTATAGAAAAACAATACTTTTATGACTTTTATTATTTTTATGCTAGTAAGAGCCAAAACAATATGGAAATGAATGAGGGAAAACTGGATCCTACCACGTGATTTCCCGGCCAATAAAAATGTAGCGTTAAACGTTTAACGCAACCTTGTTGGAAGTCGCATAAGAAGTATAACTTCAAAAACTAAAAATGGAGAAGTCCTTTGTAGTAAGAGTGATTTGATTATGGGGATTTATGAGTTATTTTGATATATTTGGGGGGGGGGAATTATTTGGGAAATTAGGATTTTATGGATGGTTTAGATAAAATTTTAAGGGGGGAAAGAGGATAAGGGGGTTCACCATTTAGGGATAGAAATAAATTTTATTACATATTACTAGATTCCACAGGAGAATTTTCTTATATATTCCAAACCTCTATAAATTATTTACCTTTAATTTTCTCCGATGAAATAGTGAGAAAAATATCATTCCTATGTTGCATAGCTGTTACTGTGAATGACCGAAATTGGTGATTGTCGACTTCCACCGGTGAATGTTGACAATCACATAGTCGCTTTGATAAATGTCCGAAATATGTCTAGTTAAGTGCCACTGCCCGGTATACATTTGCCCGGTATGCCCTACATCAATGTTTTTTTTTTAAGTCAAGTGCAAATGACCAGTATGCATCTAACCGTTACTCCAAACACAGTTTCACCTTATCTATCTTTAGCAGATATCAAAATAACGAATAAATATAATAATATCAGCGAATAAATTAATATAAAATCTGATATAACAAATATTTCGGACATTTACCAAAGCGACTATATGATTGTTGACATTCATGGTAACATAGTCAATATTCCCCATAGTCATAATTCTTTGATTTATTCCTCAACAGGCACATTGTATGTATAGAATTGGTGGGAAATTTTCTCCCCTTTTCAAATTAGCCATAAAAATTTTCTATCTAAAACCATAAAAATATATGCGGAAAACAGGATTTTCTTTACAGGCTTTTCCAGGGAAGAAAACGTATTTCCCGGAAAAAAAGTTTGGAGCAAAATTCGGATTCATGTTCAGTACTCTAAAAAACATAAGTATACAAAAAACATAACTCCCGTCAATTTTTCCAGATAAGGTTAACTTCTGATCTTTATTGCATGGAGTAGTATGTTTGTGAATAAAAAATATTTTTTATTGTCTGATTTTGCAAAGTAAATATTCGATAACACTGGTAAATTAACAAATGTGAGGTCAGCCTTTCAAACCATTAGAATTGAAATTTAGTATACGTAAAAATTCCATAATAAGAAGAAAAGTTGTTCAATGTAGAATGTTTTTAGCTCACTACATTACAAATAATATTTATTTTCGAAATTACGTAATGCAGCTTCTTACACAGATAGTGTAATAGAAATATGAATACTATTTCATTTAAAGAAACATTTGGAAGTTATACGCAATTACGAATATTAATTTAATCTGACAAACTTATTCATTATCAAGTTATTAATAATTAATAGTTGGTTAAGGTCAATTTTTTAGCTTACTACATTGCAAGTAATATTTATTTTTGAAATTACGTAATGCAGCTTCTTACACAGATAGTATAATAGAAATATGAATACTACTTCATTTAAATAAACATTTGGAAGTAATACGCAATTACGAATATTAATTTAATCTGACAAACTTATTCATTATCAAATTATTAATAATTAATAGTTGTTTAAGGTCAATTTTTTTAGCTTACTACATTGCAAGTAATATTTATTTTTGAAATTACGTAATGTTGTTCGCTATACAGATTGTATAATGGAAATATGAATATTACTTCATTTGATTAAACATTTAGAAGCGATACACAATAACGAACATTAATTTAATCTGACATAATCATTCAATGTCAATTTAATTATTTAATTATTAAATTAGAGTTGTTGAGGGTTGAATTTTGTTAGCTTACAGCAGCTTACATTTAGCTTACTAGCTTACCTTTTTTTAGCTTACCTGCAAGTAATATTTATTTTTGAAAATGTGTATAGCAGCTCGTTATGCATATAGTATAATGGAAATATGAATACTACTTCATTTGAATGAGCATTTAGAAGTTATACGCAATCACGAACATTAATCTAATCTGACATAATCATTCAATGTCAAATTATTAATTGATTAATTTAATTATTAAATAAGTGTTGATTGAGCTGGAGTTCGTTTTAGTTTACTACACTGCAAGTAATATTTATTTTTCAAATTACGTTATATAGTTCGTTATACAGATAGTATAATGGAAGAATGAATACAACTTCATTTGAATAAACATTTGGAAGTAACACGCAATAGAGAACATTAATTTAATTCGACATAATCATTCAATACCCAATTATTAATTAATAGTTGTTTAAGGTGGAATTTCTTTATGGCTTACTAGATTGCAAGTAAAAGTTACTTTAAAAATCATGTAATGCAGTTCGTTATGCTGATAATATAATAGAAATACGAATGTTACTACATTTGAATAACCATTTGGAATATATATATGCAATGATGACCATTAATTTAATCTGACGTAATCATTCAACGTCAAATTATTAATTTACTAAAGTAGAACAAACGTGGAATTTCAACTATCTTACTAATGGAATCATATTATATTACAGGTTTGTCATACGTTATGATAAGCATTAATATTGCAATTTGTTACAATAATACTCTTAAATAAGGGATTGTTTAGAGTTTAAATAATTTAAATAATTATTTTACAGATTATTTATGGTAATTGTTAATTTCATTACAGTTTTTTTGCTATATTTATAAAAGTTATGAGTTAATTGAGAAATAAAGGAGAGTCAAAACTACTGAAGTATGATAAAATTTACCATGCTTATCTATGGGAATATCAAAAATATTGGTAATTTTTGCTATAACACTTTGGTACTGAGTTTAGTTAAAATTTGATTTCATGATATGAGATAAAATTTGGTAAATGTGACAAAATTTGGCAATTTCAAAGGGATACTTCGGCGCTTGGCATAAAAAACCATTTATTCGGTTTAATTTACTTTTCAATTTTTACTATATGTATAGTAATGATAACTATAATTTTTAAAACCAGAATTTACCGCAAACCGTTACCGTATGAACGGAAAAACCAAATGAATGGTTTAATCAAAGTATACATCTGGTTGCTGGTAATTTTTTTTACCGTAATATCCATTTTACCGGAACATGATAGGGAATAAAAACATTGATATAAAGAAGTTTTTGCTATAATAATTAACGTAAAATCACACAATCACTCTGATTAAATAAGTATCATTATAAAAATTACGGTATAATATTTTACGGTAATTACGTTGAAATGGATTTTAAGGATGATGCTCCCAAAGTACCGGTATATTGTATCGTAATATGATCCGGAATTTTTTACAGTGTTAAAATGCTAATAAGCTTATTGGGACAATCAGAAAAGGATAAATAATAATAATGTTAATAATTACAGTAGCTAAACACCATTTATAACATAAATTTAGTTTTCTTCCGAGCACTACGAAAATTATGGTTATTAACATTTTAAAATATAAATACACAACGGCTTATAAGAAATACGAAAATTTAATTGTTACTGAGAAACACACTTTCTCCAATATTGGCAATATTTCAAAACATATCTCATCCATTACATGTGATTTAAAGGTTTTTTTTTCAGTGGACTATTCTCTATGATTTTTCGCATCAATAGAACACTCCTAAATTCCCATTTTCTATTTTTACAAAGAAACTCCGTAATCTATTTTTCAAAGTTTTTCTGAGTTTTGTACCCCATAATTTTCTCGATGTGTGGTATCTTTTAATAGCCTTTACTCCAATGACACTGAATCAAGTTCCTATTATCTTGTCAACAAGAAAGGTATACTGCAATAAAATGAATTTTTTTCCTTCATTAAAAAGGAGTTATGGGGATGTCTACTTTTTAAAATAAAAATCGTCGTACATAATTTTTTTTTTTGTTGAGATTTTGACAACCCAAAATTAAGTGAAATATTTTGTCTTAATATTTTAAAAATAATGGAAAGATATATTGAATTATGTTTTTCTAAATTTCCATGTTAGGGAAATTATTATAATGAATGGATTTGTTTTCTAATTTGATGTACCGTAAAAAATTCCGTATGGAAATACGGTAAAAATACAGGCACACAGGATACCGGGATTTTTTACCGTAAAATCCATTTTTACTGGAACATTTTATGGAACAAAAAATCTGATACACCGTAATTTTTACAGCAATAATTACCGTGAAATCACTGAATCACAGTAATTAAAGAAATATTTCTACAACAATAACTCTTTACGGTAAAAACGGATTTTAATATAAATTGAATTTTACGAATAATGCATACTAAGTGTCGGTACTTTATACCATAATTTGATCCAGAATTTTGAACATTGTTTTGCAATGACATACTTGTAATACAAAACCAAAATATTATCTTTAATACTTAATCTAAGTATTACCTTTAGTCATGAAACCTATTTTAAAGTGTACACGTGCATATTTAAAGAATGCTTGTAAATTTTTGAACAGGACCGAAATGTCCATTGCTATACTCTGAATAATATATATCCTGTTTTTCATTCCTTTCTATACTCGGTGTTTTATTCCATTTCAATGCTTTAAAGTATACTCTGAAATACTACTGCTCATTAAAAATTGAAAATACATACAAGAAGAAATAATCTTTTTAAAAGATATGGGGCAATGTAACTCACAAATATAACATGTATCAAAACAAAATGTTGTAATATTTATGTAACTCGAAATATTCACTCAATTCTAAATTCACATTTATTGGTCATTATCGCCATTATTTCTTGAGGAAATTTATTTTGATAAATCTGTTTTATATATTTAAAGTGGCAGGTATTAAAAAATTAAATACTGGAGAACACTAATGCTACTGGCAACGTGTGAGGAGTGCATCCTCTTAGCTGTTACATTTTCTTTGTAAATATCTCCTTCGATTTACACTGTAAGAAATTCCAGATTAAATTACGGTATAATATACCGGCACTTTGGGTGCATCAACCGTAAAATCTATTTTACCATAAAATTAATTTTTACAGTAAAATATTTTTCAGTTATTTTTATAGTAATATTTATTTAATTAGAGGTATTCAGTGATTTTACGATAATTATTACGGTAATAATTACAGGATAACAGATTTTTTGCTCCATAACACGCTCTGGAAAAAATCAATTTACAGTAAAAAAAAGTACCGGCACTCTTAGTGCAGGTACCTTTTACCATAATTTGATCCGGAATAGAAAACAACCAAAACGGTTATTTTATATGTTGAACTGTGGTGTTATCAGGTTAATAACATTGTTGATCTCTCGGAATTTGGAAAACCGGTCTACTGGTTCTGTAACTTAACGGTTTATGATTTCTTGTGTATCGGAATCCGGATTAGAAAACAACTAAAACGGTTATTTTATATGTTGAATTGTGATGGTATCAGATTAATAGCAATGTTGATCTCGGAATTTGGAAAACCGGTCAACTGGTTCTGTAACTTAACGATTTATGATTTCTTGTGTATCGGAATAAATTTGTGGCAAATATTTAAATTTTTTGTTTTTAAGCTGAGTCACAGCTAACTTTAAGTAAAAAAATGATCGTTTTTGAATATTATTTTTAAGCAATTTCTAAATGCTCATTGTCACAGTGAGAAGTTCATTTATTAGTTATTTATAAATCAAATTCCGAAAAAAGTACTAGTTTTAAAGAGTTTACTTTGTTGATACAGGTAGAATTAGATTAATTTTGTGTTTGAATAGATGATCTTAGCTGAAGTTGAAGAATTAACGAAGTTAATGAATCTCTAATTCACCGCATCCATTGAGATTTCAATTTTGCCATAAAATAAGTAATCTCCCAGATTACCAAGAAATACAATTTCTTTTAAAGAAAACATTAATCTGGCACTGAATAAAACATAACCTTTGAACAGTATTAATCGGAAGAGTTACTAATGAATACTAATGAACGTATGACTTAATTACTGTAATTAAAACACTGATTATTCTCACTTTTTCTTAACATTTGCACTCATTTGCCAAGATAAATGTAACGAAAAACAGATTAAATCTCAAAGACTTTCTTAATGCAGTTAAATGAGATATTTCGTTCAACTATTCCTTATTTACTGCTGAGAGCGAATCAAAGAGATAGTGACAAATGAGAAGAGGTGTTAGGAGAAATACTAAGCAGGTTAAAGTGAGATTTGGCATACATGTCGCCAGATGGCGCTCATTCATTACAGAAGTGGTTTTTAAAGTTACATTGAATTGCCATTGTCAGATGTTTAACTAGTTATTTAGATAAGTAGGGATTTTAATTACACGTGAATAAATTCTGTATCCCTTTTTCAATTTTTCAGAAATTACCGATGCAAGAGACCTTTTAAACTGTCGAGAGAGAATAAAGACGTTAAGTCGCCTTTCACTGAAATTGTTAGACTGAGGAATTTCTATTAAATTCAAGGCATGCAAAAGGCTTTTTAAAAATGTTAAGTGGAATAAGAGTTCAGTGTAATTCCTAGTCGGGACATTGTTTTTAATCCGTATTGCATTTTAAAAACCAGAACCAGGCGTATTGTTGACAAAATTATCTGTTACTTGCAATATGCAGGGTGATAATTTAACTTTAAGAATTTAAAAATAACGTTTAAATTTTACAATTCAGAAATCCTTTTGAATTTCATCCTTTAATTCTTACCCTTTTAGCTTTAGATTGGATTCAGTAACAGTTCTAAAAATAGATATCTAAATATAGTAACGTGGGTAAGCGCTGCGAATAAGAATCGCTTTCAATATCACCAGTTAGAAAGTCATGGTGCTTATACCTCGTATGTTTTACATGATTTTGAGCAAAAGTGGATTAAAAAATTGCAGTATATTATCAATTTATTAAAAACTGACGCAGTGTGAACTTATCGTAACGCGTACTCAGTTGTTCGTTATTTTCTATTGTGTAAAGTCACGATATGATCAAAGTTAGTAAAAAAAATACTAGTCCGTAACTACCCATGTAGTAGGGCAATCCTACAGCAAATGTTGTATTTTCATTTTTATTTGGTTTGAGAGGATGATAAATAAATCCTGTTCTTAAATTTAGTATAAGTATTAGTACACCAAGCTTTTGTTTATTTAGTTACTAAATAAAAGCAAGCAAAAAACTTGACGAAAAATCTCACTTTTTAGCTTTTACTATAAAACTTGTTTTTGCCAATTTTATTCTAGCTTTGTGAAGGCTTTCAAACGTAACGTTTTATTACTGTTGAAACTTGATGATCAGGCCAATTTTCACTTTTAAGTGTAAAAGAAAGTATATAAAAGTCTGCTCAAATAAACCTTGTTTTAATAATGATCATAAAATCTAAAATAAACCTTGAAAAAGTGGTTTTATCCTCAATTTGAGAACGGTTGCTATTTTTATCTTGCGAATGATGACTTTTTCTAGATTTTAAAAGGTTTTTCTGTCCTTATTCCGTAGATGCAGATTCAATCTAGATTTTTAAAAAAAGGTTGTTTATGCGAACCTCATAACGTGTAAACTATCACAGTTAAATTTAACATCGTTTCAAGATTGCATGGTTTATTTTCTAATAATTTCTAAACCTTGTTGGGTCTTGTAATAGAAGCTGTTGCTGACATTAAAATCAACCTTACGCTGCTATCTGAGTAGCTGTTTTATCTTTTCTTATATTCATCACGCCATAGTGAAACAAATTGTGTTCACATAAGTCCGAGTTTTAAACATTTCTTTCTTAGCATTAATTTTATTTAAAATCTTTCCTCAACAAACTAATGATGATTTACAGCTTTATGAGCTACTTATTATTTTATATCATGCCCTTTTTGAGAAAGAAAAACACTAAACTTGCAGTTTCCCCCAAGTTGTAAAAAAAGCGGCCTCATTTTAAAGCGCATAGATAGTTTAATAAACTTAGTCGTATCATTTATAACTTTAAGCACATCCATTCAAAAGTTGAAATAGTGAATACGGCATTATAATAGCATCATGTAAGACTGGAGGAGTTTAATTAATGATTAAAATGTTTATTGCTTAAAATAATTTCAGCAATATGCGAAATCATTTCTTTTTTAATTTCAAAATGACTGCCATGCATAGAGACGGGAATCAACAAAACATTGAAATCAACTTGATGGAATACATATATATATATATATATATAATAAAAGGGCTACATCCCTGTTTCGTTGTTGTATTCAGCATTAATAATGCAGTCGTCAGGCAGAATACTTTATCAATAGTTTTATTTAAAGGTAGGCTGGTGGTTATAACAGTTCACATCCGCACTCCACAAGGGAGGGGGTGGACAAGACTTCTGACAATTCCGGAACAACTTATGAGGATCACAAAATGATGAAAAGGACACGCAAAAGCTAGTGTTCCTACGTTTTATACAAACACAGATTGGGGTAAAAAGGCACAGTCTTGTAACCTCACGCATCACCGAAAATCATTTACTGCTTCCTAATATGGAAGTGAAAGAGGAAACGATTCTAAAAATAACTCCTCCTTTGAAATATAAATCTAATTATAATTCAATGGTATGTTTTCAGCCTTGAATTCCCAAAATAGAATATCTCTACGCTTACTCTTTAACAAAGACATTTTATGAAACCGAAAGAGTTTTAATTCTTTTATTAATACGAAAGTATTTATAATTTTTTTATTATATATATATATATATATATATGTATATATATATATATATATATATATATATATATATATATATATATATATATATATGTATATATATATATATATATATATATATATATATATATATATATATATATATATATATATATATATATATATATATATATATATATATATATATATATATATATATATATATATATATATATATATATATATATATATATATATATATATATATATATACATATATATATATATATATATATATATATATATATATATATATATATATATATATATATTAGCTAAACAAAAACTAGTGTTCACAAGCGTAAACTAATTTGATGGTTATTGTTAAATTAACTACAATAATTGATTTAGTTTTAAATAACTTTAATTTCAAAAATCGATCGATATGATAATATGATCGATTTTTGAAATAAGAACTTGAAGTAATAAATAATAACACTTTCATGCTTTCATTTATTGCACAAAAAATATCTATTCATAAAAAGACTTGATTAGAAAATTAACGATGCTTACAGTTATTTCTAATATCATTCCTTTATAATAAGAAAAAAATAATGGCATTTAAAAGAGAATTGTATACATTATACAATAAAACACATAAAATTAAAATACCGTTTTTAACAATAAAGCTGATTAATTTCTAATCATAAAAACATAGCTCTTATAAGGTAAAAATTGTGTAAATAACTTCTCTCTAAAATGTTAGAATTACTCATAATTTTAATTTCTCTTTAAAGCACAAAAATATTTAATGCAATCACAATCAATCTTTCTTTAAAAAATAAACTATTTAGAAAAACAATGAGAAATTAGTGTACAAGAGAATAATTTATTTTATTTATTGAATTCGACAGTATTTTAATTTATAAAAATACACATGCGGTTTAAGAATATAAATATATTTCATATCTACTAACGTCATTGTGTAAAGAAAAGAATAAAATTTTACAAAAATCTGTTTTAAATTTATAAAAGATTCAATTTTTGTATTTCGGAAACTTTCAAACAATGCAATTACATTTAAAGAATTTTATTTGGAAATGAAGTAAACATGTTTACCGAAATTTCAAAACTAACGCAGTAAAAGTTGTTTAATTTCATGGACTTTCAGTAGTTTCCATAGCAACGTTAGATAGCTATTTATAGTTTCCCATGAGCTAAAGTTGAAACTTTAGAACCATTTTCCGGATCTTGGGGCTATTTGGTGCGCGGAACCTTTCTTTGTACTTATACGCAGCTAAGCCTATATTGATTAATTCCAAAATAAGATTGATCCCATCAATATTGATTTATTGTGTAGATCCTATAAGAAGTGATTAAGCGTGACCAAGAAGTACAACACTGATCATTATTTTCAATACATGCATTGTTTTCATTTTTTTCAAAAAATAAACAAGTTTAAAGAACAGGGAAAATTTGGAAGATTCAACATACCTTTTAAGAATATTTTAACTTAATATTTCTTCCAAGGTTCTATTATTTGTTAACTTATAATTCTTTTGATATGTTTAGAATATCATTTTTTAATTACATTATGAACATCCTTATTTCAAGTTGGCGGAAACATAATTAAAGCTACTTACTCGAAGGAAGTTTGAAGAGTGGACATCAAGTAATGAAACTACTGTA
This sequence comes from Parasteatoda tepidariorum, assembly GCF_982258835.1. Classification (NCBI taxonomy): domain Eukaryota; kingdom Metazoa; phylum Arthropoda; class Arachnida; order Araneae; family Theridiidae; genus Parasteatoda; species Parasteatoda tepidariorum. The sequence continues at coordinate 60,007,657 of NC_141759.1, forward strand.
GTCGCTACTTTCCTTGTAGTTTGTAATGTAGTGTACTATTTTTTTAAAAAAGAAAGTTGAAGATTTTAGTGTAGTGTTCTAATTAGTTTTGAAAAAATAGTAGTGCACTGCACTACTAACTCCAAAAAAAAACTAGACCCTATACTATAAAAAATTTGTTTAAAACAATTTTTAAAAGATTCATTCACTGATGCATTATTAAACGATACAAACTTTTCACTAAAGAAAAATACACTATTTTATCTCATTCATTTAATACACTTTGAAAGGACGATCAAATATTTAAAATTATGTATCAACTCAAAGTAATAGGAAACCAATAATTCCATCCAATCCTTATTACACGATCAAATTCTTCGAAAAAGCCCTTCAGTGACAAAATATAAGACTAAGCATTTTTGGAATAATTTTCTGGAAAAATGCCTAGAATCGGGCATTTTGAAGAGCATAATCACGTCTTCGAAATGCCTCTTCAGAATCTTACGTGTGGGGTTACTTCATTAAGTAGAACTACCAGCAAACCATTACCTCTGAAATTGCAGACTTCCTCGCCAAATTTAATGCTTGTCGTTCGTGTAATCACTGTTAATAACAAGAAAAAGGGTTTTGCGTTTAAGCCTTTCTCTCTTTACCATATCTTTTTTTTTATATAATGAGCCCGGACTGACATTGTCTTATATAAAATTTATAAGATGTAATATTTTTCTTAAATAATGTCATTTAGTTGTTTCATATGTAAATTATATTAAGTTTTCAAAGAAATAAAAGTGACACACTTCTTTTCCCTTAGTGTGTCACGGAGGGAAAATTAGTTGACGCACACAACCCAAAACATCACCTAAAGGTTAAACTATAAAATCGGCACTTCATAATGATGTTTAATCTCTTATTTTTCATAGACTTTGCATTTCACTTTACAAAAAAATAAAAATTGCGTCACTGGGAATTTAAAATAAAGGTTAAATAGTTGAGGTACACTCGTTGAAACATCATTTTAAGATTAAACCATAGTATCGGCCCTTAATAATAATATTTAAAATATTATTTCTCATAAATATTAAATTTAATTTTGGAAGAATAAAAATTACGCCACTGTTAATTTAAAATAAAGATTGCATAGTTGAAGCACCTCTGTGAAACATCATTTTTTAAAGTTTAACCACATTCTCAGCACTTGCAATAATAATGCTTAATCTGTTATTTCTCATATATGTTGAATTGATTAAACCATAGTATCGGCCCTTTATAATAATATTTAAAATATTATTTCTAATACATATTAAATTTAATTTTGGAGGAATAAAAATTACGCCACTGTTAATTTAAAATAAAGATTGCATAGTTGAAGCACCTCTGTAAAACATCATTTTTTTAAAGTTTAACCACATTATTAGCACTTGTAATAATAATGTTTAATCTGTTATTTCTCATATATATTGAATTGAATTTTTAAATAAAATAAAAATTGCGTCAATTGGAATTAAAAGTAAAGGATAATTAGTTACTGTACACAATCAAAATATCATTTTAAGGTTAAACTACAATATCGGCAGCCGTACCAGATAATTGTGAAATTGAAAATCAACCTTTATATGGTTTTACATTGAAATATCTTTCAATTCAGGATGACACATAGTATCATGTTAAGTTTAAAAAAAACTGACATTCACAAATATCTTTTTTGGAACTTAATAAATCCACTTGAAACTATTGCAATTATGAATAAATAAAGCAGATGCGTTTAAAAAAAATATATTTAAATCATTATTGCTTATGTACGATAATCCGTGTATAAAAAAAATCGTAATATGTTTGAGCTTATTTGGAGAGAATTTTTAATTGCTTAGATATGATATTTTATATTTCTAATATGGAGTGCACTTTTGTAACTGCTGAGCTTATGCGGAATAATAATAATTTTCATTCATCAATAGACAAAGTAATTATTTTTATGGTATTTTAAAATTGAAAGGAAAAATCAACAAAAGACAGCAGATATCACACGGAAAAATAACTCTGATAAAATTACCACACATAATTCTAGTGAAAAAACAACAACATAATTCCGGTTAATAAAACCAAATTATCTGGTATTTAAAGCATTCAGCTAGCAATTTTTTCAGTTCATATGCTTACCCTTTTCCAGAAATTCTAGCTTTCAAAATTATTACTCTTATTACTACACATTTAGTGCAAATTACTAAACTGAAAATCAAATTTAGTCGAATTAATTATTTTTATACCATACTATATGGTATAATGACAAAATTATCAAATTGTACCACATTTAACAAATTTTATTACATATTATAAAACTATATTTTATTATAAATTTTACATAAACCATAAGTGTTCCGAGCTTTTTTGTGTTCCCATATAGTCAGAAACACTGTAAAATTTAGTATATTTTGGTAGCTTTGATCTTACTTTTTTTCCTCAAAGCAATGTAGCAACCCCAAAATGTGGCGAATATTTTTTGTTTTGCGAATTTCTTAAACTAATAACATGGTTTATTAATTCTATTAACCAAGCTGGACAATAATAGATATAAATGTAAAACCTAAAGGTATTTTAAATATTCATAATTGTATAGATATTTGAAAAAAACCTAAAAGTTTTTTTCCAATATTTATGATTTAGGGATTGTACTTATGAGGAGAAAAAAAACCCATAAACTTTCTTAAAACTCTCGTTATTTAGGCTCTTAATGATATTCTAACATATACAGAATACGAGAGGAATGTGCAATAAAATATATACCGTTTCTTTAGAAAAAAAAATTATTTTATATTTTTGCCATTTTACATTGATCATGATCATTAAAGCTGCTTTCGCTTGAAGTTTCCGGTTACATTCTTGAATAGGAATGCTCTTTACTGTATAGTAGCATAATAGGCTACTATATGGTAGCACTTCAATAAAACTTAAAATTTCCTAATTTCTCATTCTTAATTCTTCATTCCTAAATGCGGGTATTTCTCTTTACTATTACAAAACTTTTGATCTCTTGCAATAAAAATTTTTAAGCAGAAGTTTCCATATTAAAATAGTTTTAAACTAATGTTTTTTATTTTATTTATTATTTTTAGAACTTTTTATTTTTATTAGATCTTAAATCAGCTTTTGTATCATATATTTATAGTGCTTCAGTGATTTATAAGTTATTTAGAGGACAAATTAATCACACTAAAATAAAGTTTAAAGGGCATAAATTAAAAAATTAAATGGGAGAGATAGCTGTTGAGGTACTGTAACAAGTAATTGGTTTAATTGAGCCAAAATAGATGCAAAATAAAAAAAAATGTGTTCTTTTTGCGCCGACAAAAAATTATGGTCAAAATTACCAGTATATGGTGAAATTTACCGTGTTTCTAGCTCCAGAACACAAAAAAGCTCGATAATTTTTACCGAAGAGCTTTGGCAATGATTTTGGTACAATTAACAATAAAATATGGTTTTTTAATATGTGATAAAATTTGATAAATGTGCAAAAGAAATTGGTAACTTTATGATGATACATGAGACCATGGCATAAAAACCATTGATTCTGTTTAATTATTTTACATTTTGTATTTTTTACTTAATGTGTGGTAAAAAGAAGTGTAATTTTGAATTTCCAGTAAACAGTTAAGGAGCGGAAAAATTACGAAATAGATGGTTTAAATATCGTATATTACAGATTTATTTATAAGAATTAAGTTTTATTTTGATCAAAAATGCCATTAAGAACTGTAATTAACAATTTTTCCTTATCCGTGTGTTTTCTACCTTATTCCTTTGATCCTTTTGGAAGTTCCACTCTTTTAAGAAGAATTTAATGTTTTCTTAATGTTTAACGAATTCTGAAAATTATAATAAAAATTATTGAAACTAATAATAAATCATTTTAAATAATAAATATTTTATTTTCCGACATTTTTATAAAATATAATTAAGGCAAATAATGAAAAGTGTAACATTCTTTAAATACTCAAATGCAACGTTTAGAATTCAACAATATCTTCCTAATTTCTGTAGTTCTAAAAATTCAGAAATTTAGAAAGTATAATTAATTATTCGAAGAGATTTAGAATATCACACCACAATCTGTTCTTGATATTCGAATTCTCATGACTAACACTTGTTTGCGAATTATTTTAAGAGATCATTTCTCAACTTGGTCGTTTAAAACCCTTCATTTTCTGAATAAATTAGGTAAATTTAACTCGCCAGTACAGACCAAATGGAAATATTTCTGTCACGACTAAAAGCGTTATAAGAAGATTCGTTAAATATTTTGCATTTGACAGTAACCGAACATTCTTATTAAGAAGAATATATTAAAAATTTTAAAATCACAATGAAACGATTACTTAAAATTATTTTAACATATTATAAAAGTTAAATAATATAGTATAAAATATTTTGTTATTATAAGTAAACTATGTAACTTGAATTATTTTCATAATATTCACTGATTATAACTTCATCATAAAGTACCTATGAAAAAAAGTTTTTTTTTAAGCTTAATATTTTTCCTTAATTTATTCCGAAAATTTAAAATTTTTTCAAGTTAAAGAAATCCCAGATAACAGTGTATAAGTTTGATTTTAATGTCAACAATAATCTTTAACACAAAGCCAAACAAGGTTTATAAATGATTATCAAATACATTATACAAACTTTTAAAAATGTTAAATTCATCTATGTTAGCTTACACGCTATAACGCTGGCATTAAGCTTGGATAAGCAACCGTTTTACATCAACATTGAATTTGCTTTTACAAAGCAAGGTTTGAAAAACCTGCTGAAGTCGATCAAGAATAGAAATTGGGTCTCAAACTGGAGACAAATTCACCTTTTCAAGGTTTATATTAGACTTTATGACCATCGAGGTTTATTTGAGTAGGCTTTCATATGCCTTCTCCAACGCTTTAAAAATGAAGCTTGGCCTGAACATTTCGTTTATAACTCGAACAAAATGTTGCATTTGAGAGTCTGAACAAAGCTGAATGAAAAAAAGGCAAAATCAAGGGTTACAGTAAAAGTTAGAAATAGTGATTTTTCGTAAACTTTTTTGCATGCCTTCATTGCAGTTTCAGCATTGCATACAAATATTTCTACTAAGTTTGAAAACGGAATATTTAGTCAATTTTTTTTATGCAGATCAAATGAAAATAGAAATACAACGTTTGCCGTAAGCTTTTATGCTATCTAGGAATGCATAATCCTTATCAACGTGCTCAACGTATGAAAGTTATAACACGAAAAATGTGGATTTTTTAAAAGGAAAACTGTGCAAAGGTACCCCTTTCCTCTCCACTATATTTGTAGTTTTGCCAATGTAAAAAAAATAGCGAATGCACTTTAGAAAAAGAATATTATATCAAAACAGTTTATAAAAGATGAAATCTAATGGTCTTTTGATATTATATTTAAAAGTTTGAATAAAAAGGATTTGAGAGCAAAATGGAAAATACCACCCAATGGGATTTAATTTCACAGTCGACAGCTCACTGCTTCGAGGTTACATGGTTACCGACCAATCAAATTTGAAAGTACTAGAATTTTAAAACGTAAGGTGGGTTAGAAAAAAAACCCAGATAAAGGTAAACTGTCGAAAGAAATAGAAATTTCTTTTTTTTTCTCCTAGTTCTCAATCTTTAATTTGGTTTTCTTTCGACGAACGATCGCTAAGAAAGTTCATTTGGGAGTGACAGTAGAATCTTTTGTTCGTTTTAGAATATTCACTGTTCTAAACAACGTCTCAGATAAAATAGAAATTTTATTTGATTGAATTCCACTTTATTCTATAGCCTTCGTTATAATAAAAGTGTCTGAGTACATTAAGAAAGAAAAATATTTTAGGTGTGAAAACATTTACTTTAGAAAGTGTTTTAGTTCGTTGTAACGTTAACAATAATCAGTTTCAAAGATATTCCGATCGAATAGGAATTCTAAGCTTTATTTAAAAAAAAAAAATCACCATTTTCATTTTTATATAGAACGTTATTTTTCTTGCCCTTATAAGGGTAAAATCATTAAAAAAATAATACAGTATCAAGCATATAAATCTGAACCAAATACACAATTTTGAAACAAACAGTTTATATGGATTAACAATGATTTTTTTAAAAATTGTAGTATAATACCCGATCCAATTAAAGTATAGTACCAATTAAAGCTGAATATACACTTGCCCTTGTATATATTAAACAAGACTTTTTCAGTTTTTAACAATTTTGCGATCTCTCCACCCTATTTGAATAGATAAATGAACGAAGCAATTTTTAATCTATAATTCATTTTTGCCTACACACAAAAAAACAATTCTGGTAAAATTACCTTAAGCTATTGTAATGAAATTTCTGGTAAAAGCAAAGACATAATTCTGGTAATAAAAGCCAAAGTATACGATATTTAAACCAACCATTCGTTTGCTAATTTTTCCGTTCCGGTTTACCAAATTTTTGCTTCGGTAAAAATTACCGAAGCAAACTCCGGTGTTCCCACAGAAATAGAAACACGGTAAAATCTACCATATACTGCTAGTTTTGACCATATATTTCTCAATGTATTGATTTTCTATCGGATAAAGATCTGGAGAGTTTGGTGGCTACTCTGAAACAGCAATTTTGATTCGATAAAAGTACTCCTCCAGTTCTGTCGTGTATTTATTTATTGTAGTTAAAGCATAATTAATTTAGACATTCACCTTAAATTTATTTCTTTTAAAAGCTTAGCTGTGAAAATTTATATCGCATAAACAGTATATAATAATTAATACACAGTGTATAAAGTAAAATAGAGAACACCCGGAATAACTTTTGATCAAGTGATCAAATTTTGGCGTAATGAGTTATTCTTGGTGGCTTGTCATCAGACATGCTAATTAATTAGTGAAAACAATATTTTAACTTACAAAATACACAAAAAGTAGTTTCTCTATTAAACATATCTCCGTTTCGATGGATTCGAATTTCCGATCCTCAGAGTACGCGGGTATCTCAAAGTTCTGACAATCGAATTTTTCCAAGCTACTATAAAATACGTTTATAAAAAAAATATTCCATTCAGAATGTTTTTTTAATAATTGTTTTATATATCTATATTATTTTATATTTCACTTAATAATGTCCAATAAGTTTTGAATTCTAAGGTATACGATTCTTACATATTTTGAGGAACATATTTTTTAAACTACAAAATAGATAATTTGAACAAAATCGGTCGTATAGATCTCGGGAAATCAAATTTTAAATAAAGTACCCTTTTAGAATGTGATTACTCAGAAACTGTCAATCGTTTTTGTTTCTAAAGGAAACACACATTACGATTTACTGACTAAGATTAAGTTGTAAAAGGTTTAAAGGGATAATGAATTAAGGACCAGATTTGAAGACTTAATGAGTCAAGGGTCAGGTATTAAAGATTAACAAGTCGGGGGGCAGGTCTAAAGGTTAATGAGTGGATGGGCTTCCTAACGGGTCCAAAAGGTTGAAGAGTCCATGTTTGATAGCATGAAGCAGTCTGTTTTATTAATTTTCAGTTCTATTTAAGTAATACTAAATAAGATTAATTGATAATTATCTAATAATACTTCGTTATAAATTTTGTGGAATTTAAATGCATAGAATTTTTGAAACTCTAGTATTTTCACTTAAATCTTTTTTTGTCCTTATTAATAGTGATTCATCTATGCAAATTTTTTTTGTTTTCATAAAGCTCATAAAAATTCAGGAATCAATACAATATTTTCGATTCTGATTATTATAGGCCTTAAATCTGCTATTATGCTAAAATATGTTATGCTTATAACTTTACCATTAAAAAGTACAAAATAAGTTCATACTTTTACTTTTTTATATACTTTAATCTTTTTATACTTTGAAACTCTAGTATTTTCATTTAAATCTTTTTTGCACTTATTAATAGTGATTAATCCATGCAAATTTATTTTGCTTTCATAAAGCTCATAAAAATTCAAGAGTTAATGCAATATTTTCGATTCTGATTATTATAGGCATTAAATCTGTTATCATGCTGAAATATGTTATGATTATTACTTCACCATTAAAAAGTACAAAATAAGTTCATACTTTTACTATTTTATATACTTTAATCTTTTTATACTTTGAAACTCTAGTATTTTCATTTAAATCTTTTTTGCCCTCATTAATAGCGATTCATCTATGCAAATTTATTTTGTTTTCATAAAGCTCATAAAAATTCAGGAATTAATACAATATTTTCGATTATGCTTATTATAGGCTTTAAATATGCTATCATGCTAAAATATGTTATGCTTATAATTTTACCATTAAAAAGTACAAAATAAGTTCATATTTTACTATTTTATATGCTTTAATCTTTTTATACTTTCCCATTCTCTGGATAAAAGCTTTTATGTTGAAAAATACTAATACACTAAATATATTTAGATAACCTTAAGAGTATTTCCTTTATTTGTTTCAAGTGTTTTATATCCAAACAAAAACATACTTATTTCTTCAATACTCTACGAATATAAATCCAAAGCAGATTTTGTGAGATTAGGTCTAATGGATAGATAATCTTTTGCTTACGAATAGAATAATATTAAAGTATTAAAAAGAAGTTCCAGTGAAACAAAGACGAGGAATTTAATTTCATAACTGAATAGTTTCTGATAAGACAGGGTTGACAAACTAAAAGAGGGGGGAACATTTGGACATTTGAATGCAATGCGAGATATGAAATAAAATAAAAAAATAAGTAAAGAAAACAAAACAAATGCCTTCAATGCTTTATTTGTTTTTCTTTGAAAGGCAATCAGCTTTGGAAGTATGAATCAAAAAGAATGTCAAGTTTGTCTCGTTGGGAAAATGGCAGGTGAATAACTTTTTTTTCTTCCTCAGACATTCTATTCCCCATTTTTTTTTGCTTTATAAACTTAATATATATTTTTAGTGCTAAAAAAGTATGGATTGTGTATATATTTTAATAAATAAGGAATTAAAAAAATAGATAAATAATAGTTTTATTTATTTTTTTATCTAGAGCAATGATAAGGATTTAAATCGTTTTAATAAGTTTATTTATAAAAATAGTCTATAGCTATAAGCTTACTTATAACAGTTTATTTGTTATTGCTAAATAAATAAAGCATTGCACAATGTTTAAATGAAATAATGATTTTGTACATTGAGAAAAAGTATTGTTGAAATTGCCAGAATATAGTAAAATTTACCGTGTTTCTGGCTCTATTGTAAACACAATTTTTTTTTTATCGAAGCTATTTAGTGATGGTTTTGATAACATTAACAAAATATATTGTTGTTGTTGTTGACGTATGCATGTTTAGGCAGAAGGGTGGGGGGGGGGTGATTGCTCTTGTTTTACAGTGGCGCCATCTATGACCAAGAATTCGACTTCTGCCACACCATACGTCGTAATTTTGACCTGATCATTTCTACCCGTAATTTTGACCGCCGTAATTCAGATCGTAATTTTGACCTGAATGATAGATCTCCAATCCAGTACTCCCAGAGGTATTGAACCCACGATCTCTCCGACATGGGCCCAGCACCCTACCGAACAGGCTATCTCGGTCACGCAAAATATGTTGATAAAATTTCGTAAATGTAGTAAAATTTTGCAATTTTATTATGATAGCTTTGAGCATGGCATAAAAGCCATTTATTATAGTATACCAAAAAAAAAAAAAGGCAAACGCTTTCCTTTTGAAATGCGCTATTTTTTGTTTCCATAGCAGCGGTATTTCTTTGGGGCGAGGAGTGTTCTTTCTATAGAAAAAATATACTCACGTTATTCTACTTATCATTACTTGCATTTTCCATACTCAAAACGTGCTAACATTGCAGCTTTCCGAAGTGAAAATAATTCTCGTATGGAGAAAAAAGCGTGAGAGTTTGGTGTAGGATCATTCAATTTTGGATGCTTAGATTTAAATTGCTTCCTTTTTAACAGTATATAGCGTATATAAATGCTCTATTTGGTGTTAACTCAAAATAAATTGTTCCTTTACATAGTGTTTTGAGTAGTTCAACATCATATTTGGAGATATATTGCACCACAGTTTTTAAAGTGCACAGTTTTTAATGTCTCAAATTATTTATATATTAGTTTACTTAAGCATTATTTTTTTCGCCAAATATTTGAAAGGAAATGTTCCAAACGGATAAAATTTCTCACAGCATTCCCAGGAAAACGGATTCAACAATAATTATTATTATTGCAACTATAGTTCGCAGAATATATTCTACAACCTAATTTTGACCTGAAATTAAACTATGTTTTCGAGTAACTTGAATCAGATATCGTGCTGCCAAGTAATGCTAAATTTTAATTGTAATCTCGACATTTAAATTACGCTGGCAGATCAAAATTCGATGCAAACTTACTGCAATAATTTTATGGAGTTAAATTAAACCATGTTTTAGTGTGAATTGAATCGTGTAAGCAAGTTTAAGAAGTGCAATACATTTTCATTGTAATCTAGTCACCTACACTTGCAATAAAAATTTCGAAGTAAGTAATTTTATCGTTTGAGTTTTCGTAGTAATTTCATCGATAGATCTTTTTCTTTTCAATTTAATCACTTTAACTGTTTCGCTGCAATGCAGTATTGTATATTCAGAACTGTAATTTCATGCCCCGTCTTAAAACTAGTTTTAGAAAATGCTATATCTTAACTAACTAAAGTACCTGCTTCAATTAATATGCCGATTTACTTTAATTTTATTGAATATCGATATTTTTTTTGAAACATTCTCTATTTCCTTAGCAATGAATTTTGTATTAAAAAACAAAAAAAATATGCGTCATTTATTTTATGAACTAGACTTTTCCTTTTTTCCCTAGATTTCTTACGTTATCTGGAGTCATAAAATAAATATAAATCATTATTCTTTGTATTACACTAACTTGAAGAATTATTACTAAGAATCTTAATTTATAGTAGCTTCGGTAGTAATTGACAATAAACAAACATTGAATTAAGATCGAAAAGGATGTCTTGTACAGTGCAAAGATAAATAAAGTTCTATTCTTGATACTTCATAAATCACCTGAGGGGATAAACAACCGTATATCACGAAGGATAAAGGCAGAAAAGAAAGAAAAATTTCGTTATTATTTAGTGTTAAAATCTCATCAATACGACAGGAGTGAAAAAAATACAAAAGAGGAGCGATGCCCTGTGTACAATTTTAGTACAAATTGTGATTTCAACATATTTGGTGCTCACTGTTTTTATTAATCAGCGAATGAGTATTTTTAAGTGAAGTCTAACGTTTAAATAAATAGTTTACGTAGAGCAAAATGTCTAATTTGTGTTTCAGTAATAATTTTAATTGATTGAGTAATAATTAATTTAATTGATTCAGTAATAATTTATAAAAAAAATTAAAATGGATACAATTACTGTTGTTAGTAAATATTACTCAAACTATGATTCAAACATAATTGGTTAGTAAAATTCTTATTGCACCGCGAATGTTTTTTTAAAAAAAGAATTAAACACGTACATAAATAGTTCACGAAGCACAAAGCGTTCCATTTATGTTTCAGTAATATTTAATTTAAATATTTTTATTATTTTAAAAATGTTTCACTTAGACGCTGAAATATGCTAACTTTTTAAATACTTTTCTTTCAATTGCATATATTTAAAGTAAACATTTATAACTATTTAAAAATGTTAAAAGTTTTGGAAATCTCATTAAATTGACGATTTTTTTTCTTAAAAACATTTACTTTTACACTTTTTAAATATTTGACTATTAGTTGAAGTCTATACAATTATTTTTATTCAGATAGTATCTGTAGTTTCGAGATTCGATGACTCAGTACTGGCATTTTGATGGATGGGGGTTCGATACTCAGGAGATGTTTGAAGTCCACCCTTCTTCAGAATGATGCGTACTAGCTACGTATGAGGAAAAAGAGGAATCGTGTACAATGCTCTAGACACATTGTACGAAATCTTGCTATTTGTGATATGTGGGGAGAATGTTACCGTATAGTCAGCTTTCGTCAATGAAAAGGTACCCCGACAAAAAGTCGAATTAATGTTTTCATTCCAGTGAATTGGAATTGAATAATTCGAATGGTAGACACGCTACTGTACTCCCTGAATTTTATCTGTAATAGATTTTGATGAAGAAGTTGATTCATAGCAGTTTATGTGAGAAGCCGGGAAAACTGTATTAAGTTCACTGGACTTTAAGCTGTGGGTAGTGAGAGCTGTTTTAAGGTCACGGTAGTGTTATTATCAGTCGAGTGCATACAGGTCGATGTTGTGTGTGATTGGGACTGAGTAACGGGAAGGTGGACATAGCAGTCTCAAGAAGTAGGTAGACGATTCATTATGGAACATCTATAGAAGTAGGTGTGTCTAAATAGAAGTGAGTTTTTTTTCTCCAAGCATGTCAACATTTATCTAGGAAAAGTATCCCAGTTTATTAATGAGTTAACATGTTTTATATACCAGTGAATTGGAATTGCATAATTGTAGTGGTAGACAAGCTACAGACGAAAATATTATTTACACACAGGCAGTTGGGGGATGCATTTAACTTTCTAGCGTTAAACGGTTTAAAATTGAAGTTTTACTTCGTGTTTAAACAGCTTTAACTGTTACTGTTTTCTTTGTCTTTCTTATAATTCGAAAGTAACCCTTAACTATTAATATGAAGCAGATATTTTCTCATTTTAACATAAATTCTTATTTCTAAAAGTTTGTTTTGGTTTTATTCTTTCTCTCACATTTCTTATGGAACACAAAAGAAGTCAAAATGAAACTTTTCTAAGTTTGCAAAATAACAAACATTTCAATTATTAACCAAAATGACAATAGTTTTCATGAAAAATTCATTAGACTAGACCTCAACTTTTCAATTTGACTTCATAACTGAAAAGAACTTTCATCTTAAAAAGTTCTATCGATATCCTGCCATCCGTGTTCCAAGAATACAATGAATGAAAATCGAAAATTATTAAAAATATATTTGCTTTGAGCCGAGTGAGCTAGTCTTCATTATTCATGTGATATTTTACCGGGATATTAAAGAAACTCATTAAACTAAAGCAAACATCGGATTGAATATTTTTGGTTAGATCAAGACATTTCGTTGGAGGCTTTCGATCGTATGTCATCAAAGCAGTTTTGATTTCAAGTTTGCATTGATATAAGGGTAGCTTACAAATTCTTCAAAATCTTCCTCATATGGGAATTTGTACAGCGTAAATATGCAAAATAGGACAAAATAATTTTTAATAGATTTTATGTATCGTTATTAGATTCTTCTTTATCCGTGATTTAATAAATATTATCCGTGAATTAATTGATAAATGCTACAGAGTGTAATTCTGTAATTTAATTTTTCTTATAATTCTGAAACTGTTAATTAAAAAATATATATATATATATAAATTATCAAAACTGATATTTTCTGTTAAATCAAAACATTTCGTTGATTGCTTTCAGATTTTATGTCATCAACGAAGTTTTGATTTTAGCTTTGCATTAATATAAGTGTAGTTTACAAAATTTTTAAAATTCCTTGTATTATGAGAATTTGTTTAATGTTAATGGAAATTAAGACAGATAATTTTTTTAATGGATTTTATGTATCGTAATTAATTTCTTCCTTATCCGTGATTTAACAAATAATATCCATGAGTTAATTAATAAACGAAACTATGTGCAATTTCGTAATTTTCATTTTTCTTATAATTCTGAAACTGTTAATTAAATAAAATATATAAATTATTGAAATGAATATTTTTTGTTAAATCAAAACATTTTTTTAAATGCTTTCGAGAATTTATGTCATCGAAGAAGTTTTGATTTGAAGTTCGCATTAATATAAGTGTAGTTTACAAAAATCTGCAAAATTCTTTATTATATGATAACTTCTTTAACATTAATGAAAATAAAAAAAATCTTTTTAATAGATTTTATGTATCGTAATTAATTTCTTTTCTTATCAGTTATTTAATAAATAATATCGCTGAATCAATTAATAAATGCAGCAACAGAGAGTAATTTGTAATTTATTTTTCTTATAATTCTAAAACTGTTAAATAAATAAAATATATAATCTATTGAAATGAATAGTTTCGGTTAAATCAAAACATTTCGTTAAATGCTATCGAGATTTTATGTCATCAATGAAGTTTTAATTTCAAGTTTGCATTAATCGAAGTGTAGTTTACAAAATCTGCAAAATTCTTTTTCATATGAAATGTCTTAAATTTTAATGAAAGTTAGGACAGATTACTCTTAATAGATTTTATGTATCGTAATTTATCACTTTTTTTATCAGTGATTTCAGAAATAATATCCATGAATCAATTAACAAATGCAACAAGAGAGAGCAATTCCGTAATTTATTTTGTCTTGTAATTCCAAAACTGTTATTTAAATAAAATATATAAATTATAAGAATGAATAGTTTCGGTTAAATCAAAACATTTCGTTAAATGCTTTAGAGTTTATGTCATCAAGAAAGTTTTGATTTGAAGTTCGCATTAATATAAGTATAGATTACAAAAATCTACAACATTCTTTATCAAACAAGAAGTTGTTTAACGTTAATGAAAATTAAGAGAGATTACTTTTTAACAGATTTCATGTCTCGTTAATAATTTCTTCCTTATCCTAGATTTGATGAATAATATCCATGAATTAATTAATAAATGCAACAGTGTGCAATTCCGTAATTTTTGTGTTTTGTATAGTTTTTAAAATGTTTCTTAAATAAAATTTTTAAATCAGTGAACTGAAAATTTTTTGTGGAGGCTTTTGATCGTATGTCATCAATGAAGCTTTGATTTCAAGTTTGCTTTAAGATATGTGTAGTTTGCAAAATCTTTTTCATATTTATATTATCATTATCTTTTTCATACTTGTTTAACGTAAATGAAAATTGGGGCAAATTACTTCTTAATTGATATTGCGTATCGTAATTAGTTTATTCAGCATCCATGATTTAATAAATAATAATCGTGAATTAATTAACAAATGCAACAGTGTGCATTTTCGTAATTTATGTTTCGTATAGTTTTATGAATGTTACTTAAATGAAATAGAAGAATTATTGAAATGAATATTTTCAGTTGGATCAAAACATTTTATTGAATTCTTTTGATCGTATGCTATCAAAGAAATTTTGATTTCAAGTTTGCATTGATGTAAGTCTATATAGCTTAGAAAATTAACCAAAAACCTTCCTCCTATGAGAATTCGTTTAACGTAAATGTAAACTAGGACCAATTACTTTTTAATATGTTTTATGTATCGTAATTAAATTATTCCTTTTCCGTGATTTTATAAATAATATGAGTGAATTAAATCATAAATTCAAAATTTGCAACTAAACGATTTTTATATTATGAATAATTTTGCGTGAGACACTTTAATCGAATTTGTAGTCATTTTTATCATAACTTATTGAGCTAAATATTTATAATAGGAAAGAAATTTTTTTGAAGTTCTTTTGATTTAAAAATCTTTGTTTGTCCCCAGATTAAATACTTTCTTTTGCGCCAAAATTTCATAATATTCTGAAATAGTCAAAACAATAATCAGAATCTTCTTGAATAATACTTGAAAACCTAAGCAATTATTTCGATCTAAGTTCATATTACTTAAAATTTTTTATTAAGTTTACTTAAATGTTTTTGATGGATTCTTTTTAAACATTTTGTATCAGTACATTTGAAGTTCGAACATTATATATATTTATACACCATATTTCTACTTACTCAAAATTTATGTTTAAGCATTATAAACTTTATAGATTATAGATCATTATTGATAATATAATTTTAAGATTGTTTTTATTTTATTTTATTTCATAACCGTCGTTGAATAGCCGAACCAATTTTATGGGTTCATGACCACTAATGTTCAACTCCATAGCCTTGTAATTTTGAACCCTATCCAGAAGACAACTGAACTCCTGGATCAAGTATTGGGAGAAATTTTGCCTTCATGGAGGACTTTTTGATGAAACTAACCAGCATTAGCGTTACGTGGAGAGAGGAATCACAAAACCTCTCACGGTTAGCCTTGCGGCAATGGTACTCTAACCCATGATCCGTCTACCACTGAGGATATTTCACGTCAGTAATGTGGTCTGTGCAAGCCACATGCGGAATTCGTATCGACCAGCTATCGCTGGGATTCGAGCCCGGTTCACCTCATTGGAAGTCATTGGAATGGCAAGCGCTCTATCCCCTGAGGCATCAAGGCTCAAACTTGTTTATAATGCATATAAACATTAATTTATAGATACAGTTGTTTATTTTTATCACGTTTATATCAACTTGCCTTCGTGTATGTCTGTTCGGGTGGAATTTTGTAATCGATTTTAAACTAACTTCCCGACCAGCTACAAACTTCAAATTTGGCACATAGTTCAGAATTGGATGACAATGCATGAAAATGAAGAGAAAAAAGACATACAAAGTAAAATAAAATTGAAATTAAAGAAAAATTAATATTTTCGCGATTGACTTTTGTTGTCGATTCGATTATTTCAAATTAGTGTCACATGTTAGTTGAAAAGTTTTGTGTACAGAAAGTGAAAAAATTTAGATTTTGGAAGTGAGTACAAATAAATTAAAATAAAAATAATATTTTTAAAAACCACGTTTTTCTAGAAGAGAATAATAATTAAAAAACGAAAATTTGAAAAACTAGAAACGTGGGACGCATGAAATACATAACAGTACATATACACATTTTCTTACTGATACACATGCACAACCACATCCGCATTCACATACGCGTGCATATACGCAAACATATTTCACATCCACATTCAGATTCACATATTCTTATGAGCACACACACTGTTATGTATTTCATGCTCCTAACTTTTCCGTTTTTCAAATTTTTGTTTTTTATTTATTATTCTCCACTACAAAAACGTGGTTTTTAAAAATATTATTTTTCTTTTGATTTTTTTAAACTTATATACATCTCAGAAATGCGCTTTGCACATGCCGACCCCAAATTTGATAATTGCATCAAAACCAAAGTACGCTTGTTAGCTATTAAATCTTTATCTATAAGTAGAATTCGAAAGAAATAATATTTTGTGGATGAAAATTCCTCATAGGTTATATAATACGTGGGTAAAAAAGATGTTAGGATTTAGAACGTGAGTAGAGGATTAACTGGATACACTAGTAGGTACATCGGTATTTTTCCGTCTTCAGATTGCTCAGAATATTCCTAATCTAACAGAAATTCCCCAGGCGTTCTAATTCTGTTACCGTCTTACTGACAGCTTCGGGAAGAAAAAAAAGAATTCGCTAAAACAGACGCAATGTTGCGTGTTCCTTAGAGAAGAATCTTTTTGTAAAAGTCTTGAATAAAACTTTTAGTTACAAAATAAAAATATTGGTTACAAATGAAAACTTTTTTAACTAAAATAACGTTTCTCAAAGTTTAATACTTATTTAGCAAGTAGTTATGGATTAAAAAGCAATGTATGCGAACTTTAATTATTTTATTTTTAAATATCATAAAAATAATGTAAATTACACATTCATACTTAAATTTAGTAAAATTACAATTTTCTTCAAGCAAATTGCTACTTTTAAAACTCCTTTTTTAAGTACATAATAATTATGCGAGACAGTCATTCGATACGTTTTGAATTGCTTGGACAATCTCAATCCCTGCTTTGATTTGTTTCCAGAGCTAAAATAACTTCAAGGCCTTATATGCAAAAACAATGCTGCAGTACGGTTTTTTTTAAATATGTCAAATAATTTTGGTAATTTATCCATGCTTTAATTTGTTTCCAGAACTGAGACTCAAATTCTTATATTCAAGAAAACAGATGTGCCAGTACATCATTTCAAAAATTTCGAAATTTAATGGTTTTCATTCTAGATTTGAATTTTTTCTTTTCCCGTAATATGTATTTATAAATAAAATATATATTCATATATCCGCTTTATATATAAAAATTAAAAGTTTTTTTTTATTTTTTTGAAAATTAATTACATAAAATGCGTGATTTTAATAATGAAAATATCGAGGGTGATTGGGAGATTTTTCTTGAGCGTGAAGCATCAAATTCATGGAAATATTTGTCAAAAGAAAAAAAAATTATGCAGGTAATTTTTCACATAAATAAATCTAAATAAATCAAATGAATCTAAATAATCAAATCAATCTATCAAATGTAAATAAATCTAAATAATTGCATAAGAATTCAGAAAAAAACTGTATAAAATTGCCCATCATTCTTGTTCCCACAAACTGGCTTTATGATAATAATTTTCTATAATAACCACAGAAAGAGATACTAGATTAGATAGATTAACAGAAAATAATTAGATAATTGTGATAAAAACTGGCGAAGATTTGGTCCTGCAAAATTGCTGTGGATAATAATTAGTCAGGATTTCTTAAAACAATGTAATTACAAACCAATACCAACAAGCCTATATTTTAAAAGAATTTTTTAGCATTATATAAGATTTTTAGAGCAGAGTCCCTAGTGAATTTGAATAATAGTTGCTCTTCTTCTCAAGTGTCTATTCATATCTATATAAAAATTATCTTTTTAATCACAGCCATCTTAAAAATCATCCTAATTATCATAGCAATACAACGAAAACGATAAATCTGATTTTTCTCGTACATAACAAACATTTTATCACCAAATGATTTAAACAGCAATTTAAATTATTTAGTTTATGATATATAAAACAATAATAACGAAAAAGCAGAAAAAAAAATAGTCTTCAACTAAATTTATTTAATTCAGTACATAATTTGGTCTAAATCTTGTTGAATAGTAATTTTAATTAATCAGTTGCAATTCTAAATAATCCTACGGCAGGTGAAATTAAAATGAGAAACATTCAATTCAATTATCATAACCCGCATGAATAAGACGTCTCGTGAATATTGGTATTTATCTACTAAAAGTTTAAAGTATAATTATTATTCAGTAGTAAATATATTGAAACTTAAATAATCTAACAAATCTCACGCTATACACGAAAAAGTTTCTTTCTTCAATTAATTAATAAAAATGAAGCATTTACATTGCATCATTGCGTAACATTTTACATTTATTGTGATTGCCTTTGCTGAAACTTAAAAAAAGTCTCGTAATTTAATCATTGATTGAAATTTAGGTTATGCTATCACAAATGGTTTTAAATTGATCATATTGTTTTACGGAAGGTAACATTGGGCTAGTAACATGGTAATTTTTGTTTTATAATATTTATTGACTAATTATTAATTTTCTCTGCTTCGTATAATAAATTTTTAATTAAATACATCATTAAAGCGCAATTTTATTCAAAATATTTTAAAAATAAATGCCAATTAATATTTAATAATTAAATTTTTGTATCCAATCATGCAACGAAACTATGTTTCATATAAGTCCTTACAAAACTCAGCATCCACAAAATGGATGAAAAGTAAAAATATAGGAAATACATTTTTGCACCTTTTGAAGGATGCACTTACATGCAAAATTGAAAAATCAGCAAATCAATGGAACAAGCCAGTAGTACTGATCAAAAGACTAATCAGGACGCAAGTCAGTGTCATGCACAATAAAGCGTACATATAAGTGTAGCATGACATAAAGGACGAGTTTTGGAAGGATATAAAGTACGTTGGCAATGTGCGCTCAACATTTCTGCAAAGGAAATTAATTAGAGCCTTGATGGCTCAGGAGATATAGCGTTTGCCTTCCAATATGGTGATCGGGTTCGAATCCCAGCAATGTCTATTCGATACGAATCCGCTTCCGGCTTGTACCAATCACAGTGTTCACTTGAAGTATCCTCAGCGGTAGTTGGATTATGGGTTAGAGTCCCTTTGCCATCAGGTTAATTGTGAGAGGTTCTCGCGGTCTTTCTCTCCATGTAACGGAAATGCAGGTTAGTTCCATTAAAAAGTCCTCCACGAAGGCAAATTTCTCCCAATACTCGATCCATGAGTTCCCTTATCTTCTGGATTGGGCTCAAAATTACAAAGTTACGGATTTGAACATTAGTAGTCGTAAACCCAAAAATTAGGTCTACTGTTCAATAACGGTTTTTAAAAAAAGGTAATTAATTGCTCGGTGTACTTTGACTCAAGAGACGGCGAATTGCAACTCCGATAGACAGTGTGCAGACGACATTTTGAGACCTTCACCAAGGTTGAATCTTTGGGCAGTCCCTCGCGGCATCATTACACGAGCTTAAAGAACATTTCAAAAGATAAGTTCAAGGATTTTGAAATAGTCATCCACCTGCAGCTAAAGTTGATGATGACTGGCATAGCTTCATTCATCTGAGAAGGGACAAACTAAGGGTGAAATCGTGAGGGAGAAGCACATCTAAGAGACCATTGCACGACCAATTTTGTGTTCTACATGTTTTTTATGCTTTTTTTTTCCTCATTATTTTGTATTATTTTTGGATAAAGTAAATTAAAGATATAATATTCATCAATTTAATAATTTAAGGTTATGAAATATCGCATGGGACATTCGTGTTTCTTTCTGCATTGAAGGTAAAATTTTTCGAACAATAATTTTACAAATTTACACTTATTTGCAGTTACTTAGATCCAAGAGAAATAGTAGTTCATCTTTGAAATTTCTTTAGTTTACAAAATTCATTATTGATAAATTTTTAAATATGAATGAGAAAAAAAAATTTAGCTACTTTTTTCGGATTTTGTATTTTAATACAAATATAATTCTGCTAATCTAACGGATATTTTAGTAATCATTAGAATGTTTTTTTATCATAAAAAATATCAAAATATATTTGTGCTTGTAATTAGAGCACCAGAAAAAAATAATAAGGTCATATGCGACATGATGCCATCACGATGATGGCCTATATTCCTGATGACAACTACGTTCCGCGACATTGAAGCTTGCTCACTGAAAGTGACTTTATCTATGATGCACCTGTGCTAGAGAGATGAGCAGAGGGAGATGCTAGGATGCACACCCGGAACCACCAGCAATGATCTGGAGCGGAAGCTTAAGATAAATGGTTTAAATACTGCATAATTTTTGGAGCATCTTATCCTCTACCAAAAACTGCATTTTCCATGTAGATGACATGATATTATTTTTGTTCGTTTAGATTTTTTTTGCGCTCTTTTATCATTAAAAAACATATTAACCTAATTCTTGCACTCTTGTGCATCATATTTTTTTTAATAAATTTACAGTTCATTTTTTTAAATTAATTTATGGATTGGGTTTGTTTCATACATAAGTATAAGCATAAGAATTGAAACTGTTAAATAAAGGAGAAATTAAAAATTAAATGATTAAAAACAGGATATATACTTTCTGATTATATACATTTTCTTTTCCTTTTTTAATCGTTTAATTAAAAAAATTCAGAAAAATAATAAATCGAAATTAGGCTGTCTTTAGTATTTGATTTATGTAATTAGATTTTGATTAACTAGGAAGAGAATTTTATAAAACTCATTTTTTAATGTTATTAATGGATTTTTTCCTACCATTGATAAATGAAGACCAAGTCAATTGAAGTTATTAAATAAAGGACACGACTAAGACGCATAAACATTTGAAAACGGGAAAGATAATTTTTGATATTTTTCTATTTCTATTCCTTCAACTTAAATATTTTCGAAAGAATATTGAGCCAAAATTATGTTGTCTTCATTATTTGATTTATGAAATTAGAGTGTGATTAACTTGGGCAAGAATCCTGTGAAGCAAATTTTTTTTTTAATTTTCGGAAATGTAAAACAACGAAAATGTTGCTTTTATTGTCTTGCAATAAGACATTCTCATGTAAATTATTATAATAAATAAAAATGTCTGAACCATTACAATAAAACTTACATGCAAAAACAAATATTTTAAAGAAGGACTATAGTCTCAATTAGTGTATTAGTGTCTTTAAAAAGAAAACATTGAAGAATTTGGAAATATTAAAAAAATAACGAAGAAATGATCACTAGAAGAAATTATTAAACTATATATAAATACTTTTTACGATTTTTTTTCGTTGTCCAATAATTACAATTTGTAATTTTAAACATCATTATCTTTTAATTTTAGCTATAGTTACTACACAAAGAGGAAAAAAACTTAACTATAATTTTTTTTGTACATTTTGTTTAGATTCTAGAGAAGACTAAACCAACTTGAAGCAAATTTTTTTATTTGCTACAATGAGAACAAAAACTTTTTTTTCTTTGCTCATTAAAACAAATTCTAAAGATAATTTTTTTTTGTAATTCATAGCTTAATATATTTAGTTTTATGTTCAAAAGAGGCATAAAAATTGATCTTAACAAATAATATAGCATTATAATCATTTTAAAAGAAATCTTATCAGAATATTTAATTATGCTTTCAAAGCTAATTGCGTAATTAGTTCCTAAATTTTAAATAAAAAAACTTACCAATCAATTAGTTTGTTGCAAAATTTATTCAAACTGCCATGTATAAGATTAACTCTTAAGTAATACAATTTAAGATAAACAATTTTTTTTGCTCAATAATATAAATAATACTTATTGCAGCTTTCACAACTTTTTAAATTTTGAAATTTTGTGTTTGCAATTTAATAAAAAATATTTTCTCCAGCTTATAAAATTATTTTATTAGCAATTTTTAATTAAAATTCAATTGTTTGCTCTTATAAGCTATACTACTCGTATTAATTGTAATAAAATAGATTGAAATTAATCTTTTTTATTAAAATCTGCAATTACACTATTCTGTACAAAGTTTAAACTTTTTTGGAAAAAATAATTGAATAATAATTTATTTAATTGGTATTTTGCCACATTCAACAAGAACCATTATATAACTATAAATCATATGATATTCATACTGTTAACTGAGAGAAAAATTGTCCATTAACTCATTTTTACTCGCATTAATTTTCCCCTAATACGGTTAAGCAACCAGAATTTTGTCCGTTCCAGCTAGGACCGCAGTCAGTACGTAAGTTCTAAGCTGGAAGCTAAGCCATTAGATAAGAATTATGAATTCCTATTCTCATTTTTCATCATCGGGATAGCAAGTTTATGGTGGATACCATATGAAGCCACATTGTTCATTGCAGTTGGAAAATACTTAAGCCGTAAGTGCTAAACTATTAATCCCATGACGGGCTGAGGGGGTTCAAATCCTTGTTTTACACTCCGATATTTCTTCAGTTCCTTACACACATAGCGTGTCTCTTGAGTCCTTGCACTTTTCAATTTGTGAGCCTGGACATTGGAATACAAAACTCTCGCTTACGCATAGAAAACAGTATCACGGATCTACTTAATATAAAAATTCTAATATTTAACATTTTTCACGATAGATGGCACCACAAGCTAAACTAGTTAAGTTATAGTCCACGATTCACTAGACAGAACCCAACATAGCCTCCATTAACGAAAAATCTTGCACAACATAACTCTTTTTTCCAGTTAAATTTCATTTTTACGGTTCAGAAACCATGTTAGTTGTATAATATACTAGTTTTGTATAATAAGATCGTAAAGCTTTGTATTCACGGTTTTAAACCATATCTGCTGTAAACAATATAAAAGCCGTAAAATAAAATAGTGTTTCTAACCGTTAATTTTCTAGTTAATTGGATGGGCAGATTTGCTGCTTAATATTGCTGTAATTTTAAAAAGAAAATTGTAACAGTGTGAACATTTTGAAGTGAAGAAATGTGTGAAGGAAAAACATTATGCGTTAAAGTTTTTTTAAAAAATAAATATTAAAACAAAGATTTCCAAAAGAAAAAAAGAAGTTTTAAAGGGAAAGAGAAAAAGTAAAAGAATAATTAGATTAGATTGCTTAGGGAAAAGTATATAGAAAAGTGTAATTAGATTGCTTAGTTTCAGTTAAAAATATTTAAATTAAAATTAAAAATTACATTATTGTTTTATTGTAAAATTTCTATAAAACGTATTCCCATGTGTAATATAACGCTAATATCATATTATGAGAATTTTTATAAACTGAGAATTTTATATTTTATCTTAATGTGGAATGAAAATCACAAATTTAAAAAAATATATATATCTGTTTATTTCATTTTATAATTATTGATGGAAATTATTTAAGAAAAGTTTTACAAATAATACAAAGAAATTAATGAAAATCTGTTTTAATAAAAGTTGTTTACCTTGAAACTTCTTAAAAATTAAATTCTTACTTAAAATTCATTAATTTTTACAGATTGAAAATTGCATCCGTTTTCAGTTTCATTAATTAAAATCCGAAACTTTGCTTGCATTGAAAGTTCATGTCTTTAGGGAAAACTGAAAACATTAAATAGTTTTCAGTTTAAGAACTTGTTTTTAAACTTTGATTAGGCATATTAAATTGACTGAGTTTAAAAATTTCAATATAAAGTTTCTTTATATTCCGTTTCTGCTTAAGTGGTTTCTAATTATAAAAATAAATAGTACGTAGCATGCGTTTGATTAGTAAAACTTCGGGATTTATATACACTTTAGATTTTTATACACTTGATTTTTTTTTATTTGCAAAATATAAAAAATATTGCAACTGCGATGCATATAAAACTTATATTTTTTAGTTTTAGAATGATTTTTAACTACTGGTTAAACCTTTAATTTACACTTGTGATGTACTACATAAAGACTGTGATATCACACTATAAATGTTGTGTCATTAAACTGATTTTAACTGAACTGAACTGTTAATCTATTAATCTCATATTCTTTAACGAACAAAACATATCTTAATGTAATTTCTTCCAAGCAAGATACCTTAAAATTTGAGTTGCTTCATATATTCCATGCCTAGTGACAGCTAAATTCGTTCCGTGAGATTATATGCTTGTAAAGATTAAACAAAGATTTTATAATTTGTGTTTCTTAGTCAAAATCTGTGTTGCTTCATATATTTCATGCCTAGGGGCAACTAAACTCGTTCCATGAGATTATATGCTTGTAAAGATTAAACAAGGATTGAAACAAAGATTTCAAAATTTGTGTTGCTTAGTCAAAATTTGTGTTGCTTCATATATTCCATGCCTAGTGACAGCTAAACTCTTACCATGAGATCCTACGCTTATAAAGATTAAATAAAGATTTCAAAATTTGTTGCTTCATATATTTTATGCGCAGCTAAACTTGTTCCATGAAATTATATGCTTGTAAAGATTAAACAAAGATTTCAAAATTTGTGTTGCTTAGTCAAAATTTGTGTTGCTTCATATATTCCATGCCTAGTCACAGCTAAACTCGTTCCATGAAATTATATGCTTGTAAAGATAAAACAAAGATTTCAAAATTTGTGTTGCTTAGTCAAAATTTGCGTTGCTTCATACATTCCATGCCTAGTAACAGCTAAACTCGTCCCATGAAATTATATGCTTGTAAAGATTGAACAAAGATTTCAAAATTTGTGTTGCTTAGTCACAATTTTTGTTCCTTCATATATTCCTTGCCTAGTGACAACTAAACTAGTTCCATGAGATTATATGCTTGTAAGAAGTCCAGAATCATTAGAGGACCTATATTTAAGTCATCGAGGGGCAATTGTAAGAACTTCAAAATATTACCGAAGAAGCATTTATTGCAGACTGGGAAATTCTTGTGAATTTCATAAAGTCAAATCAAATGGCTACTCTCAAATCTAGAAAAAAGCCGTCTGGGATATTTGTGAAGCCCAATGAACCACCAGGGCTCATTCTCGTCCCATTCATTAGCTAGATGGATTCACCACTTTTGCTTCTTCATATTTTTCTTGATTGAAAATATTTTTTGAGGGTAGGGGTTTAGGGCCTCTGAACCTTCTTTTATAAGTTTATATGCAAGCTCATTTCTGTGAATATCTGCATGCGGCGGTGACCATTGCAGACATGTTCAAAATAAGGGCATCTATGCCGTGATGGCTCAGGGGATAGACAGTTCGCTTTCCAATGAGATAATTCCTGGTTCGAATCACAGTAATAACTGGTCGATACGAATTCTGCAATCCGGCTTTCACCGGCCACAGTGCTGACGTAAAATATCCTTAGTGGTAGACGGATCATGGGTTAGAGTCCCCTTGTCGTCAGGCTAACCATTGGAAGTGTTCGTAGTTTCCCTCTAAATTTAACGCAAATGCGGGTTAGTTCCCTCAAAAAGTCCTCCACGAAGGCAAATTTCTCCCAATATTTGATGCAGGAGTTCCCTTGTTTTCTGGATAGGGCTCAAAATTACAAGGCTACGGAGATGAACATTAGAAGTCGTAAACCCAAAAAATTGGGTTGGCTGTTCAACGACGGTTATAAAATATAAAATAAAATAAGGGCATCTCATTAAGCATATCTAGTATGTATTTATTAGTCTTATTTCTCGTGTCACCTTAGTCCTTTAGATGTTAGATTGCCCTTTTATTGTTGCTGTTGCTGTTAATTTACGTCGCACTAGAGCTGCACAATGGGCTATTGGCGACAGTCTGGGAAACATCCCTGAGGATGATCCGAAGACATTCCATCACAATTTTGATCCTCTGCAGAGGGGATGGCACCCCCGCTTCGGTAGCCCGACGACCTGCACGCGAAGTCGAGTACTTTACGGTAGCACAGTTTAACGAGGGCCAATCCCGCACACCCTCGGCCACTACGCAGACTGATCCAAGTGGTCACCCACCCGCACACTGACCGCAGCCAGTGATGCTTGACTTCGGTGATCTGATGGGAACCGTGTCTTAACGATCAGTCCACTGCGGGACCCTTTTATTGTCTATTCATATTTATACCTCTACAAAACACTTTTCCTCCAGTATGATCTTTAGTTCTAATCAGTGCAATAGGCTAACTTTTGTAACCTATTGCAAAAGTTAACCTAAACGGATTAAAAGTCTGGATTTCAAATTTTTATCTTTTGTTGTCCCTCAGTCTTGATATAAATATCTTTTCCTCGTTGGTTATTTTCACCTTTATTTTCCTCTGTATCAGTCAGGATTTATAATCCGTTCAAGAGGCTTTGGAGCCGCCTTTTTTATAATATGAAAATTTTATGTTAACCAGTTTATTGCACTGGCTAGATATTCATTATCTCAATGTTTATTTCCCTTTCATAATTGCAACTAAAATGAGAAATGATATTTCGTAAAAAAACGTCAAATTTAGCGAAATTTTACATTTTTCAGTTTCAACATAAACAAAACAACAAGTATAAAAAAAAATTTCAACACATTGCGTTTTACATAATTTGCCAGTAATATTTAAACATATGATATGTTTTTTTTTCTTTTACAATGTGACTATTTAATTGAAATTAAAGCAGTGATTTTAACAATTTTAGTTGATTTTCATCTTTTCCTGTTTTGGTTCAATCCCAATAATGTTGTGTTAGACATGACTAATGTACCTATATGAAAAAATCATGAAAAAAGTAATTTAAAACTTATATTCAGCATGCACTTTTATACTAACGTAATTGTCACTGAAGACGATTAATAGTACCAAATATGCATCACAATTATAAATTATTGCTTTTATTGTAGTTAAATCAGATATATATGAGCCTTAAATATTCTTTCAATTAATCTTTTGAATTGGAACTCATACCATGATTAACTAAAGTTAACTTCTTCTTTTCTTAGGGTAAAGAAATTCTTTAGAGACAAATTTTTCCTTTAAATGAATAAAAGTAGAATTTTTGAAAAATTTAGTTACCGAAACTGGCACTTAATGTCATTCTTTTGACAAGCCTTGTTACCGTGCACACCATTAATTATAAAACTTTACTGGCATAGATTGTTTTTGTTCTATAAAGCTAAGATTAATATCGTTGCATGGGTAAAAGTTTCGTAATTTAATTTTAATTAATCTTAGCATTTTAGTAATAAAATTATCATTAAAAAACTCTTCAAGTAAAAAATTAATTGTGTGTCATAAGAACTCATTAAGGAAAAAAGATGATTTCCCCCCCTTTAATGCATGCACATAATATTTTTTTTTCAATGCCCACCTGTGTTAACATCCGTCAATTCAGGCATTTAAAGGGGAAATTTGTTGGCGTCTCTTTCAGGGGCGTCATATTAGGTGGGCCAACGTTGCTCCCGCAGTTAGGACAGATAGTACAGAGAAGGAAAGAACATCGATGCCTTGCCCGGAATTCGAACCCAGAACCTTTCTGATGCAAGGGCAGTTTCCTAACCCCTACACATGCCGGTCGGCTGCATGCACATAATATATATATTTTCTTTTTAAAAAAAAAGACGAATACGAGGGCTGTTTTAAAGTAAGGGCTGTTTGAAAATAAATACCAAACGAAAAAGAAAAGCAAATTTAATTTTTTAATTCTACATACGTCACTCATCTTTTCAAAATAGTTGCCGAGTTAGCTTAAACAATTATCATACCTTACAACAAGATTTAGAACACTCTTATCATAGTAACTTGCCACCTGCTCCGATGACCAAGAGGTCCCGGCCGTTTTCACGTCTTCGTCATCATTGTACTGGTTACCACCAAAATGATGTTTGGAACACCGGAAATGTTGAAAATCCCTCGGTGCAAGATCTGAGCTGAATTGATGGATAGTTCAAAACTTCCCAGTCAAAAGAGTCCAATAAAACTTGGGACTGAGCTGTCAAGATAGTCATTGTCATGGAGTAGAATAATTTCCTGTCAGCATGCCAGTTGGAAGATTCGTAAACTTCACAAACCTGCCTGTGAATGTATGCAATAGGCAGGTATTTGCTGACTAAAAACGCATCACTGACAATACTTACGCGTCGACATACGCGTCGGGCGATTTTATATTTAATTTTATATCCGTCGTTGAACAGCGGACCCAATTTTTAGTTTTACGACTAATAATGTTCAACTCCGTTGCCTTGTAATCTTGAACCAAACCAGAAGACAAGGAAACTTCTGAATTAGTACCCCCAGAGGTATTGATTTGCTATGGGAACATGGAGGACTTTGCGACTCGGCAGATTTAACAGGCATCAGTCACCATTTACTACACGGGGATTCTTCGGCCAGCGGGGATGGGACCCACGAGCTCTTGGACATGGGCCCAGCACCCTACCGACCAGGCTATCTCGGCGCGTCGGGCGATTTGTTAAACTTGAACACTTTAAAGACGCAAAACTGATAATACAGGTTACCTACACAGCTGTAATGAGCATAGTTGCCCCAAGGAAAGCCAGTAATCGACACACGCGTGTTGCAACAAAAAGCGTAGGGTACACAACGCAACGACCCTTACTTAAAAGACAGACTTTGTATGTAGCTCTTAATTGCATAAAAAAAAGTGTTGATTTTGTGACATAAAAAAAATTGCATAAAAAATAGTATATGTCATATACTATTTAACTATATAAGTTAAATAGTATATGTTAAATAGTATAGTCATCAATAAATTCAAAATCTGAATGAATGAATTTAGTGTATATAGAGAGATTTGAATCTGAAACTCAAAACTCATTTCCTTTACCCAATGTGAAACTGAAATTTTAGCAGTAGTTCTAAACCTTAGCCGATTTAAACTTATCCTGAAAATTTTAACAATGAGGAGATTTCCAAACCCATCGTCATTGTAATCTCGTGTCTCAAATTATCCGATAACATCCTACCTTGAACATCACTGATCTTGATATGAAACCCTCGTTTTCTCGAATGTACACTAGACCAGAATATGTTAGTGAAACATTGATCAGTTGAAAATATTACTTCAAACCTCTTTTAAATATTAAAATAAGGAGGAATTACTGAGAATGGATCATTTATGTACCTTTTAGTTTATTCATGCTTTACTTAAGAATAAAGAAAAATAGTTTAATCCTAAAATAATATTTTAATTATTATTTTATTTAAAAATATCTTAAACTTGTGCCGTTAAATTTAATCGCTGTGAAACATCTTAAAAATAATTTTTTTTTTAAATTAAATAATTTTTTTTAAACTAAATAAATTTTTTTAAAATTAAATTAAATTAAATTAAATATAATTACATTTAAAATCTTACGAAGAATTTTTTAATTTCATATTTTTTTACTTGTTAGTTATGAAAATGGTATTTATTTTAAATATTGTTTAATAAATTGATTTTTAATTTATCATTGAATTGATGACCCAATCAGTTTTAAGACTTGTTAGGCGCAATTTCA
This sequence comes from Parasteatoda tepidariorum, assembly GCF_982258835.1. Taxonomy (NCBI): domain Eukaryota; kingdom Metazoa; phylum Arthropoda; class Arachnida; order Araneae; family Theridiidae; genus Parasteatoda; species Parasteatoda tepidariorum. The sequence continues at coordinate 60,037,770 of NC_141759.1, forward strand.
TGATTTCAAGTGAAAAATGAACTCCAGTAGTTTATGCTACATTAAACCTATTATAAAGAAAATCACACATAAACTTAGATATCTTTAGAGAAAATAACATATAACATTGCATAAATTAACGTATGTCTAGGTAGAAGTGATCAGTTTTATCTTAATTAATTTAAGAAGAAAATGTGTTTGAACAAGTTAACAATGAATAAGTGTTTTTAACTTATTATTAAATTGATGAGCCAATCAGTTTTAAGACTTGTTAGGCGCAACTTCATGATTTCAAGTGAAAAATGAACTTTAGTAGTTTGTGTTATATTAAACCTATTATGAAGAAAATTACACATAAACTTTCACCATTTACTACTTATTTAGAGAAAATAACACATGCTTAAATTCTTGTATGCCTTTTCAATAGGTAGAAGTAATCAGTTTTACCTTGATTAATTTAAGAAGAAAATTATTCCGTTTTCACATTGCAAAAAGAAAAAGAAAGAAAAAAAACATGTCTTAATTATTCCAAATTACTGCCACAAGAGCTTGTGACAAAAACTCTAACTATGACAAGAACTTTTAAGTTTTAATTACAAAAATTAAATAATAAAGAAAGTCAACCATTAAATAAATATTCAAAAACAGGGGGTCAGAGATTTTCTTTTTTGAGGGGGGGATACTCGTTTTACTTAAACCCAGAAGGCGTATTACCTAGAGGTATCAGTTTTCAAAAATTAATTGATACCTTTAATATAGCAAATTCCAGCTTAAATGTAATTTAACTAAACATTTGATAAACTTGACAACAATGTAATTTAACTAAACATAAATGAAATGTAATTTAACTAAACATTTGAAACGCTTAACTTTCAATGTTGAAAATAATGTAAGAAAAATCGTTAAACCGTATCAGTTGTAAAAATTTGAATTTTATTGAAATTATTCGAAAATAATATTTTGCTTCTCGTATGAAAATTACAGCAAGTTTTTATAATTAAAATCAATTCTTATAGCCAAATGTCTTTAAAGATAAAAACATCTTTCATGTTGTCCTCAATGAATTGAAACTTGAATTATAATGAAATAAATGCATTTTTCCCTGGTGTTCAACCATGCTTCGGATTTTAATGCTTTACATATGGATGTGCCACTGCTTGTTTATCTAATTCTAAATTGATATTACACAGATATAAATAGTCAAATTACTTTACAAAACTGTAATAAAATCTTGATATAAAACTACACTAAATTGTATCCTGTCTTCAACTTTTTAGATTATTGTCTAGTGCAGCATACAGAAATTTATACTCGTTAAATTCTTTTTGTAATAAAGTTCTTAATCATACATATCTAATTCTACTAATAAATATATTGAGCAAAAGTAGCATTGCATAAATTTTATAAATTAATTTGAATAAGCTGTACATATCTGCGGCATTACATATTGGTGGCATAAGACACTATTACTATTTAAAAAAAAAACAAATAATACACAGTGGTTAACGGCACTGAACCATCATTGTGTTAGACTCGGGTTCCATCCTCAGTAGCGGCATGAAAAACTTCCCCCTCCAGCTTTAGACCACTGTGTATATGCCTGCTTGGAAAGTAAAGCAGCCAATACTGATCCCACTGTCATAGTCAAGCAGAGGCTTAACCTCCATGGACCCCTGACCATGTTTACTGCTTTATTTTCCTTTTTTTCTTCTTTTTTTACAGTTTTCTATGTACCTTTGCTTATTTTCTGAGATACTAAGCATTTTACCCGCACTTTAAAGAAAAAAAAACAGATCTAGCTCAAAACTTAAACAACATATGAAGAAGAATAGGGGAGAGTGGGGTCAATTGTAACAGGGTACGATTGTAACAGAGCAAAAATTTCGAGTGTCGGGCTCTAGATTTGGTTCCTAGGTGGCGCGCAAGGTGTATTTAATAAATCTACATGTACACCCCTGCTGGCAACCATTTTTATGTACTTTTGAAAGAGTTACATCACAAAAGATATTTTCACGCTACGTAAGGATTTTTAGATTTTTTGTTAGTTAAAAATAGTTAAGTAAAAATGTTACAATTTACTCCACTCTCCCCTACTACAAGTAAATTAATTTTTAAAACGAATTATTTTATTTTAAATACAGCAATTTTGAAAAATCTTTATTCATGACCCAGAATCAACTTATTTTTTGTAATTTAGGAGGAAAAAAACAACTGTTACACAATTTGCAAATCTAAGAATAACAAAAAAATATTTTTTTCCACAAAAAATAAACAAGGTTCTACCTGAAAAGAGAAAAATTAGCCAGTTTAAAGCAAACATGTGATGCAACACCAAAATTCAATTAAACACCACGCGTAAGTAAGATTTATTCCGTAAGAACGCTTAACGCAATCTTAAAAGGTTTTGGCCAAGATGCTCTATAAACTTACTGACATCAAAAAGACATTTTCTTCATTAGGATTCTAAAAAAGAACGAATTACCCTAAAAAACTCTTTCAAGTTTGATCATTTGAGTGAACATTATCAATCATGCAAATCAGTTTATGAACTGCCACCGAAGAATTTCGCAACCCATTTACGCCTAAGATAATTAAGCATTTTACTATGTACCATTTTAGTGAGAGTAAGGTTATATCGGGCGATAATTAACTTAATTATTAGGTTCATTATGAAAGACATCATAAAGATGGTCGAACGAGTAATTAATGTAAGACGCGTTTATGGGTCTTAGAGAATAACGCTTTATTTAAGGAACATATAAGTAAAGTCTCTAATCATAATAAAGTTATTCAAGGTGTTAACATTTTTTTATTATGCATCCTTTTTTCTAAGTCGAAAGTTTCCGCATTAATCTAATGCTGGTTTTTAACGGTACAGTTCATACATTTTTCGATTTACAGATTTAAAAGTGTTTGGAAAAAAGCAAGTGAAGAAAGGTCTATTCAGAAAAATATTTTGATAATTGTTTCTTCCACAGTTGTGCAGCGAAGGTTGCCCACTCATTGAATTATATTTCTCATTGAATTATATTCATTGAATTATATTCGAATTATAATAATTATTATTTCTTTTCGTTTTTTAGGCAACTTTTCAACTTTTTTAAGATTCAAATGAGTCACAAATGATATAAGATAATTTTAGTGCTCTTTCAACCAAAAAAGTTCCTCAAGCACTAACGAACACCGAGAAAAAAAAGTATGATAAAAATTTACAGAATATGGTAAAATTTACAGTATTTCTGGCCATATGAGAACACTAAAAAGCTCGGTAATTTTTTTCGAAGCGTTTTGGTAGTGTTTTTGGTAAAATTCCCAATGCAATATGGTCTTATAGTGTGTGATAAAATTTCATTAATGTGGCAAAATTTAGCAATTTTATCACGATACCTAAGAGAATGACATAAAAATCATTTATTTAGTTAAATTTACTTTTCAGTTTTGCATTATTTTAGTAAATGTGTGGCAATAAAAACTATAATTTTTAAAACCAGAATTTCCGGTAAACCGTTAACATATGAGTGAAAAATTTACAAAATGAATGGTTTAAATACCTTGTGTTTTGATTTTTTATTATTAGAATTATAGGGTTTTCTTTTTACCAGAAATGTCTTTACCATGGTAATTTCAACAGAATGTTTTCTCTCTGTAGTGAAAAATCATAATACTTATTACTGATTAAAAAAAAAGAATTGCATTTCTTCTTAGAAATCCGTAAAATAATTAGAAAATTTAATTCCTAATCATTTTTCCAAATTCTAATGGTTAATACTGATAACGAACCCTTTTTTTCATGTTTATTAGAATTATATAAAAGTGTTTCATGGTGAAATTATTCTAAAGAAAAACACGTTTAATTTTTTTCTTAGGTGTTTTTTTCTTAGATTTATATCCACCTTATATTACACTGTTAGAAATTTCTCTGAAAATTATCAAGTGACAATTTATTTAATCGTTATTTTACCCTTTTCAAGCAAAACAGTCAAATAATCATAAATAAGATGGTATTCAAACTGTTATCTGAGAAAAAACTGTTTATTATCTGCTTTCACCTAAGACGGATAAGGAACCTGAATTTTATCCCAAATTCTAGGTACACATAATAAAGATATTTAGTTCCTTGAGGCTGGGTACATATTATAGCCGTAGAGGCTAATCTGTCGATCTCATAACGGACAAAACGGGGGTTCGAATCCCAACTTTGACTCCACAATATTTCCTTCATTCCCTTCACTTGAAGAGTTCCCAGTTGTCTGCAGTCTCCAAATCAAATAATGACCTTGGACTATTAGAATATGATAATCTCATTCACGCATAGATGGCAGCACCATGAAGTTACTTTACACAAAAATGGCTAGTATTTCCCATCTCTTACGATTGGTGAAACAACCAGAAAAAGTTATTTAAGAACGTGTCTAATTGAATTTCTTTTTTACATTTTTGGAAACCTTGCGGGTTATAAATGGTTAAAAACCGTATAGTTTTGTATTCATGGTTTTTTAACTTTACTATAGTTGTAAACGTTTTCAAAATCGTAAAGGTAAAAAATGTTCTTTACTGTAAGTTTTAGGGTTAATTGGATAAACAGACTGCTACCAGTTATTTCACCATAATTAGAGAATGCAAATTTTAACAATGTAGAAACAGTCCATTCATTACTTTTCTTTATTTTAAAAGATACAAAGTGTAATTGATGTTAAGTTTAGTTTTAATGACTTAATTAGGCTTGTTAGACAAATCTACATGACTAAACCCCTTTCATTATAGGGTGACTCTTCGGCACCATAAATTATCTGCCACATTCAATGTTAAAAATTTTTACAGATTAAGTATAATCTTATTATCTAATCATATCTTTATCATATAATTGCTTAATCATATATATGAAAAACACTATTATACATTTGTGTACGAATTTTCTTGCACTTCAAAATAAAACAAAAAATTGGATAATGAGTTTTCTAAATAAGAAGCGTATTATTAGCTTAATAATCATGAATAATAAAACAAAAAAAGAAACATAAATAATGAATAAATGATAATATTTAATGCTTATCCTAAGGCAACTCTTCCTATAATTTTAGTTGACAATGACTTGTAAGCTTTAGATTTGAAAAGAAACGAACTTGATACACCATTACATGATTTCTTAAGTATGTTTGATTATTACTAGCAACAATAATCTGAAAAAAGAATACATTATTTTATATTCGAAATTTAAAGCTTAATGTAACATTATCTCAGAAACCAATATTAGCGAGAAATATTTGTGCGTGCAAAATCCCATTATTTTTTTTTCAAATCCATAACGATAAACAAGAACAACAATGAATGAATCTTCATTATCATACTTTTTGTTATTCTTGTATTTGCCTATTTATTTTTTTATCTAGTTTGCATGATGATTTCTTTTCGTTTGAAACATTCTATAATGACAGTTACTGAAATGAAAGTTTCGGTTATTTTATGTTATCAAAGTTTTACTTGTATTGATAAATCGATTTGCGTTAAAAGTGCAGTTACTCTTTGCTTATGAATTTATGAATTTGCTTAGTTCTTTTTTAATGAATATTTCGTCTGGTATTATTGACTCCTATTACAATACTTTAATACATATATTTTTATTTTTTATTTTTTTGTGTGAGATAATTATATTTTGGTTATTAATTTTCCATTTTATCCATTAATCTTGTTTAAAAATTTTGAGTGATAAAAAATGATTTTCTTGTAGGCTTAGTCAATAAGATATAATAGGCTTAGGCTTGTGGTGTAACTACCTCGATAAATATTGAATACTAGTTCACTAGTATATAAAACATGTTAACTTGATTCTATCTTCAGGTACCATTTGATAGATGAAGATTGACATTGTCTAAAATTAAATCCCCACTCACTAGTATAAAAGACATTTTAACTTGATTCTATCTTGATGTACTTTTTGATAGATGAAGGTTGACATTGTCTAAAATTAAATCCCCAAACTACCACTATAAATATTGAATACCAATTCACTAGTATATAAGACATGTTAGCTTGATTCTATCTTGAGGTACATTTTGATAGATGAAGGTTGACATTGTCTAAAATTAAATCCCCAAACTACCACTATAAATATTGAATACCAAATCACTAGTATATAAGACATGTTAGCTTGATTCTATTTTGATGTACCTTTTGATAGATGAAGGTTGACATTGTCTAAAATTAAATCCCCAAACTACCACTATGAATATTGATTACCAATTCCCTAGTATATAAGACATGTTAGCTTGATTCTATCTTGATGTACCTTTTGATAGATGAAGGTTGACATTGTCTAAAATTAAATCCCCAAACTACCACTAAATATATTGAATACCAATTCACTAGTATATAAGACATGTTAGCTTAATTCTATCTTGATGTACCTTTTGATAGATGAAGGTTGACATTGTCTAAAATTAAATCCCCAAACTACCACTATAAATATTGAATACCAATTCACTAGTATAAAAGACTTGTTAACTTGATTCTATCTTGATGTACCTTTTGATAGATGAAGGTTGACATCGTCTAAAATTAAATCCCCAAACTACCACTATAAATATTGAATACCAATTCACTAGTATATAATACATGTTAGCTTGATTCTATCTTGATGTACCTTTTGATAGATGAAGGTTGACATTGTCTAAAATTAAATCCCCAAACTACCACTATAAATATTGAATACCAATTCACTAGTATAAAAGACATGTTAACTTGATTCTATCTTGATGTACCTTTTGATAGATGAAGGTTGACATTGTCTAAAATTAATTCCCCACTCACTAGTATGTAAGACAAATTTACTTGATTCTATCTTGAGGTACCTTTTGACAGATGAAGGCTAACATTGTCTAAAATTTAAATCCCCTCAGGTTTAGTCAATAAATAATAAAATCAAATCAAAAATAGACTTAGTTAATAAGAGCGTACATGTGACAGGTCATGGTTCAAACACTGGCCTTCTTTAGAATACCTAGAAATTGTATAGAAACATGTTTTTGAAATTGTCTAGCGAACATAGACAGTTCTCGAGTGCCTTATTTTCTTATATTTCAGTTTAAACTCTAAGCAAATAGGTAGCGATATTATTATAAACTGAAAAGTTTAAAAATGATTTTTTAAAAATACATTTTTTAAAATATATGCCTTAAAAGGGGTTGAAATTTCAAAGTTATGCCAATTTCAAAGGTTTGGCGGAAGTAGAAAATATCATATGATATAAAACTTTTGTTCACAAACGGAGGCCTTTATTATGCAATTATTTAAAATTAAAACCTCTCAAAGGTCTAAATATATTTTGATTTTAAAAAAAAAATTACTAACATTTTTTACCAAATTACACCCTTTTCTACTACGGGTGGTTACAATTTGAAAAAAAATAATTAAAATTCCACCAAATGGACGTATTAAAAAATTATCTTCTGTTTATTTTTAATAACATTTTGATTAAAAAGGTTAAATTATGCATCGGATTATAATTATATATCGGATTGTAATCAAGCTCTTATTAAGCATCGTAATCTGAAACAATTGTTAAAATTGCTAGTTGTTGAGCATTATCATCTGTTGAAATTGATTGACCTTCAGGATTCCATTGCGGTAACCTTTGAGGTGACATTAAAAATCATAACTTTAAAATTTCAAATTTCGTCTCTTAATATGTCTACGGTACTCTAAATAACAGTCTACGGTCTTGTGCAAATCATTGGGTACGCTGACAATGGATCCTTTTATCCTTAACTGGTGATCAACACCCAGTTCTCGTATTTGCATGAAAGGGGTAAGGAGAGCCAACATTCGCTCTTTGGCAGGATTCAATTCTCTCAATCACTTTGGTACTTTTGTGAGGGACGGGCTTCATGCTTGCGTTTGCGAACGGAATCCTTTCGCTTTTCCGTTTGTGTAAGGCTTAAGGTATTTCCGTCCACGGTCTTTGGCTTTGGCTTTTTCAGCCTCGGTAAGTTCGTTTTTTTTTCCTGCTCCAACTCTAACTTTTGGGAGCGCGTCAGTTTAGACCCTTTTTATTTGTGATATTCACCTGAATTAGTATTGAAAACGATCCAGTTCGAACTGTAGGTTAGTATTTCTGATTCTTAATTAAAACAATAAAAACAAAAATATCGTTCAAATGATGAAATTCTCTTTTATTCACAACTCAAAAAGTATTTATGGGATCTCTCTGGTCCCATGTCTCAAAAATAAACACACCAACTTAATGTTTAATAAAATTAAAAGTGAAAAAAAGCATTCAAAATTTTTTTAAAATCAAACAGCAGCGGTTGCCATAGCAACGCATGCGCACTGTTTATTATTACTCTTGATTATTGTAGTTTAAAAATGTGAGGACGCCATCAAAATCCAAACCAAGACCGTTTTTGCCAATGGGTGGTAACTTCAGAATGTTCTGAATTTTTTTTTCTCCTCTAAATACATACATTTTTCAAGCTCTAAGCAAAATGAATAATTTAAAATGTTCAAAATAAAATTACAGTTTTTCTCAAATAATTAAAACTGAGTTGCCCACCTTACAAAAATAAACAAAATGAAATTAAAAATAAAATTAAAAAAAATATATGAAAGTTTCATTGATCAATTTTAAGTTATAATATAAATAACTTAAAGTGCAGCATAGTTAAATAAATTTTATTATGTTACTAAGGGAAAATATATTACTGTAAAGTAACTTAAAGGAATATTTGGATGGTTTATTCATATCATTCAGAAGAAAAAGCGAAGAAAGATATGGAGATAAATAAAAACAGATGTAATGAAATGAAAAGCAGTGGTGTGCGACGTAAAAATAATTAATTATGAACTTACAATAGAAATATTTATTGTGATCAAACTCCTGATTTAAATAAAAAAAAATAATTAAGTTAAATCCTAGTGGCACAGTGCAATTAATTATGCATTTTGGTGTCGCAAGTAAGATATCAAAGGCGTATCTTGAGAATTTGTTTTGTAAATTAAAATGATAAATGTTTCTATCCCTTTGTGCAAAATAACCTGTTTTTTAACAGTTCCCTTTAACTGTTATTTTTTCCATTTTCTATTGTTTGTGTAAATTGTTTTTTTCAAGAAAACTGTACTTTGTTAGAAATTCATTTACCATGGTTAAAAATTTCAAATGATGTAACCTTTCATTTAACAGCCTATAACCTATTAAAAATTGATATTTATAAGTCAGTATTTCTAAATCTTCAGTTTTTCACTTTGGAAATGATACCTTGTTCACTTATTCATTAAGTTTAAAATTGCGGTCATCTGGATGCCCAACTTGAAACCTAGACCTGTTCAGTGCAAAACGAAAAAACAAAGCTTCGTTTTCCATCTTTCTAATAAGCAAATATATATTTTTTAATATTCTAAATTTATATTATTTAACATGTTTTCCGTGCCTTTCTTGGTTTTTGCCTTGGTTTGGTAAAAGCAGAAACAATTTCGGAAATATCATCTTAGGAATATAAGAAACATTTACGAACTTTCAACATTGTAATTAATACAAAATTAGAATTTTGAATTAAAAATCAAATATTTACCAACAAAACAGTAAAATTGCGTTTTAACATCTAGTGTTCGTAAAATAACCTTTTTTTAAAAATAAAATATGATATAAGAGGTTAAAATGAAATCCAGAAAATTAGCATCAATGTAACAATTCGTAATAATTTAGCTGATAGCGATTCAAGAAAATGAGTGATTGGTTGGCTTTTCTAAGAAAAAAAATAATTCATTGGATTGGAGTACGATAGGTATCCGAAAACGAGCGAAAGATAAAATCTGTCATTAAATTACAACGAATTATTTTACGGAAAGTTATATAAAGTTAAAAATACTGAAATATTTTGGATAATTTTATTACGAGGAAAGAAATAGCCCAAAGCATCGGAACAAATTTGAACAGTAAATGAATTCAGCCCACATACTAGAAGATAAAAATATTACTTTTATAAACGGAATCAAATATACTAACCCCTTCTTCCACCTCTCCCCCAATTTTTGTTTTTCCTTAACTTCATAGTCTTATAACCCCAAGCAGATCAAAGATTCCTCCATTCGCTTAGCAACATGGGGAACTAACCAAAGTTTTGTATATTCCAGTTTTGAATTCTCCATCACTTTATGAAAACTTTCGCTCAAAGTGATGTAGTTGGCTCTCTTTGAACTGCGACGTCTACGTGGCCGAGTAAAATTGTCAGCATAACAACATAATCCATTTTCTATAAACTACGTCCGTAACTTATTTTCTAACATATATATATATATATATATATATATATATATATATATATATATATATATATATATATATATATATATATATATATATATATATATATATATATATATATATATATATATATATATATATATATATATATATATATATATATATATATATATAGTCTTCTTAGATCTGGATGGGAGAATGTTAAAGGAAATAACATTTTTAATTTCTCCAAGAAAATATTTAAACTCTTATATTCAAAATATTCAAATATTAAAACACAATACATTTTAATATTCATTTAGATTAGGAATAAATTATCAAATCATTAAAATATATAAAAATAATTCTAAACGATTTTATATTAAGAGATACACAGATATATTAAATACTTCACAACAATATAATATACTTCACTAAATGCTCTGTCTTACAATTTCTTATCAATAAACATTAAAAAATAGTTTTTATTCAAATTTCTATATTAACTTTCACAGGGTACCCACGAACTGGGAATGAAATTTCTCTCAATGTGGTTGCAATAATGACATAAATATCGATGTCTTCAGCTACCATTAAATTTGTTAATTTAAAAAAAATATACATGTGCAAAAAAATACAATAAAAATCATAGCAAGTAGGTAATAGTTTTTAAATTCTCAAATAAAGCTACATTTTAGAATTTTTTTATCAGTTTTGAGAAAACTTAGCGATTATTCTTTTATTTTTCCAAGACGTAGAGACGCTATTTAGTTAAAAAAAATGCATTTACACTAGCAAGTGCATAAAATTATTTCATAAAGGTTATAAAGATAAATATTCTTCAGCAAAAAAAAAAAAAATAATATTTTTCAGCTGTTTTGAGGAATCTAACTATTACTCTTTTACTTTTTCCACGACGTGGGAACCCTGTTTAATTATAAAAATGCATTTACACTAAAAATTTTTGAAGTTATTTCATAAAAGTTATGAAAAGAAATTTGTTTTTTTTTCATAATTATGCTTTTGCATATTGCGCTTTTTTCATAATAAAAATTATGTGCTTTTTAAACAAATTTTTCTTACTCATAAAACTAGGTAACAGCTTACCATTGGTTACTGGTTGATTCCGGAATGGTTGCTCCCGTCCCCCAGTACCCTTGGGGGACAAACTTTGCCACTAGATTCTCATAATCAGCCACCGACAAAGATTTTATCTTTGTCAAGAGCGACTTCAAAGTCGCGGTTGCACTTTCCGCAGTAGCCAACTTTGCGAAATGGTGTAGCAGTGGCCAACTTTGCAGCTACCAACTATCTACAGTTGCCAACCTTGAGAAAGGGTGAAGCAGTAGCCAACTTTGCTTCTACCAACTATCTATAGTTGCCAACTTTGAGAAATGGTGTAGCAGTAACAAACTTTACAACTATCAACTTTCTGAAGTAGCCAACTTTGGGAGATGGAATAGCACTTCAAACTACCAACTTAAAGTAGTCTTTAATTTTAATAAGTTCAATCTGATTGTTTATTTTACTTAAAACATTATATCCAGATTTCAAGTAGACAATTTCGTCATTGATAAATAATACTTTTATGAGTTATTTAAGAGTTTATTTGCTTCATAACTTTTTCGAACTCTCAGAGCAAACTCATAACCCAAACTACTTCTACATTAAATTGAACAAACTTATTCACATAAACCCATCAATCAAACGCATCATTTCGTCTTTAATAAACAACTATTTGTTGCATTAAGATGCAATTTATTATATCATTAACGACATCCAATGATAGCAACTACAATTCAGCATCCGAAAAACAAACGTTCTTTCGAATTCTCCCTGAGGAGCGAACGAACGCAGAGGAATTGAACGACAATGAGTAGAGGAGAAATGGAGTTTTTCCAACAGGTGTGTATATGTTCAGCTATGTCTCCTAGATACACAGAGGTGAGTCGGAGGTATGCGAAAGCGGTTATAGATTTCGCACAGGTGGGCTATCCTTGTGGATGCGCGCGCCCCTTTCTTTTAGTAGTTGCCATGGTGATTCAGATGTAGATCTCCAGTGTGGACGGGGTGGGGAGTTCAAACGAGGGGTTTAGAGACGACGAAGGATGGACACAATTTATATTTTTATTTTGCTGGAATGAAAACAGGTGTGCTTCAGGACCGAAGACACTGCTGTTATGAGTTAGAGAGACTCCAGAAGCTCTGGGTTTACATAGTTCGTTTACTTTTTATCCATTCGTTAGAAACATCGAATTTCGCAGATAAATTTCCATAATGATTAAAAATTGAAGGATTTCACTAAATGAAGCTGTAGAATACTTTTTAATGGATAATTTTAAACTACCTTTTTAATTACAGAATACATTCTCAGAAAAATTGACTCTTTTCTTGAAATACATTCAGCGGAAAATTCTGACTAATAGCATAAGTGTGAAGTGAATATAGAAGATTTTAGATTTATCTTTTAGAAGAAGAAAAATGGTAGGGCATATGTCCTTAATCCTCCTCCGAACAGAAATTTTTGAATGCAAATTCTAGTCAAGCGAGTCACTTAACAATAAGCGAGCTCTTTATTGCTTAAAGAAAAGTGGTTGCTAAACGTTTAAAGGCTGTTAGTCTTACCTTTCCAGTGGTTTGTAACATTTATTGAATAAGATTTGCCAAACTGTCTACACTGTACCGAAAAAATGGTTAATACAATCCTTGCTGTTGTACCGGAAATTAAGCAGATCAGCATACTACAGTAACTTAAAAAAAATTGGTAATAATACTTCCATGCTAATATTTGAAAACTAACTGCTTTATCATTCCGAATTGATATTAATAGAACAGAGATCTCTAGCAGAAGAGATCCTCTTAGGGAAATAATTTTATTAAAAAGGTAAACGCGTAAATTTTTGAATGTTCTTTTAGAAATTTTGATGCGAGTTTTTCTTTTTTTAGTTCTTTGAGTAAGCTGGTCACATTACCGTAAATTAAGCATTTTGTAGTGATAAAGAAAACTACCTTTATGAAAAAATATAGTAAAAATTTTGTGTTTAAAAAATTTGGGTGATATTTATATTTAGCTGCAGCATTTAGTTTAAAAAATCACAACAGTTGCATGTTTCACTTTCAAACGAAAAAGACTTCGTTACCATTTGAAGAATATGTTCTTCTTTCAAAAGATGAAGTGTGACATTTCAGTTTATTTCCCCGCATTCATTTCACAGAATTGAGAGGTTTGTAGATACTAAGAAGCATTATTAGTATATAATACTTATATCATTCTCAAATAATTTTATTCTGATTTTTTTTAACTAAATGTGGTATCTAATAATAAAAATCATCTCCATTGTTTGAACACAAACGTCTGCTTCATTTTTTATAAAGGCAGTTTTATTGCCACTACAAAATGTTGCACTTAAGCCTCCTTGTTAAGCAATCAGTATTTTAAGGGCAATTACCCAGCCACTTTCTTTATTAAAGAACTTGTTGCGTTAAGGAACTAATAAACATCCCTTGAAAATTGACCATGTACTCTATTGGACATAATTATCTCGTAAATATAAAATAATATTGTATCTTGTATCATAATTACAGTTTTATGAAACATCAATAAGGTGTTAAATATAACCATAGTATCATGTAACCAAGTTTAACAAGTACGACATTAGAGTTCAACTTATAACGATATAAGAGTTGCAAGCTTAAACGTCATTATGGTTCAATGCAGTTCAAAATCATTCAACAAAACTCACAGTGAATTTAGTTTTGCACAAAAAAATTTTTTTTTAATGGCAGGCACTGAATTTATTGTTCTTCACTATGGAAGGTGACAGAAGTGTTGCTCATTTTGCGTTACCTGGTAAAAACCTTGTGACAAAAGTCAAAGAGGCGCTAGCAACATTACCCACGCCACACTGCTACAGATACCGTTTGTAGCGTGGGCCACATTCACAGATCACACACAATAGAGGATAGCACACAGAGAGAAACTCCCATGCTCTGAGCAGGATTCGACTCCACAGCCATTGGCTTCGCAGTCAGGCACGCTAACCGCTCTGCCACCTAGCCGGCAAACACACAAAAAATACTATGCCATTTTTATTTCCTTCACGCTGATGCTCTTTTGATTATAAAAACATCTTTATTTTAGGCTTAACAAACTTCGAATGAAAATTCCAGTTAGGCAGTACATTAGTAACTATGACTGTGAAGTGCATTTCAACTGATGATATATATTTATGCTCTATGTTGCCTGAAGAATAGTGGTTTCTAACTTATTTATTGTCAATTAGTTAATATATTTATTACTTAACGTACGTACGCAGGCTCGTGTGTTCATTAGAAAGACGGCTTATCCCTTACAAAAAATAATGTGTTTTTGAGATTGAGAGATGTAAAAAAATACACCTGAGGTAGAAAATGAGGTTATGTTTTGCCCCAAAAATAACCTCACTAATAAAACCTCAATTTCAAGCTCATTTGTTACTCACAAAATCAATCTCCCAAATAACTCAGAAATAATTTTGGTTTTGATCGAATGAAATTATATTCACACTTCAAATATACGTACGTATTTGCTTGAAATGTAGAAAAAATAATCCTTACACCTCAAAAACAACCTGAGTTGGTTGTCCTAAAATAGATTTCCATCATCTTCAAAACAACCTCAGTTGTGAATAAAATAACTTCATCTTGATAATACACCATGGGAGGTTGATCTTTGAAATCACCCTCGAATAAATCTCAAATCAAACTTAACACTTGAAAACAAATTCATATAAGCCTCAAAAATACCTTAAATGTTTGTAAGGGATTAGCCGTTATCCAGATGAAGAACAGATAGCATAAAGGAGTTAAGGACATCGCAAAGATGCATACAAGATTGAGGTTGTATGTAGGATTTGAACCCGCTCCCTCTATACTATAAATTTCTTGGCGGATCAACGAGACAGCACGGCCAGGGATGTCTTGTGGTAACAGAGATCGCGAGTAGAAAGAAATAGATCCCTCTTTCTAGTAGTTTGTAACAGTAGTTCTCTTTCTAGTAGTTTCCAAACTGAAAACGCTGCGTTGGAGAGAGTTAAAAGACAAGCGAAATATTGAATCAAATCCTGGGGCAAACTCATATTTATGGAAGGTGTTCTGAGAAAACGATCCTGTATTTACTTTAAAGAAAGACAAAAATCACTAAAGCCTTACTAGGTAGACAAATGTCATTTGACTTCATCGATTTCCTGTCAATATTGATGTATTTGTGTCAGAAAATTCTGCGAGCCATATATATATCAATTTATCAAAGATCAGAAATCATCTAATACATATTTTAATTTCGGCTTATTCTTTAAACAGCCGCACCTGAGTTTATATGGATTTCAAAGCATCAGAAATTAAAGCGAGTTGCATAAGACCGTATTACTACATAAAATACTTACTTTCAGATATTAAAAAACATAAATGGCTAAATCCCATCATGTATTTTGTAAGTTTTACTATTTTCCTGATTGAAGTCACCAATAAATTCAAATCCTTTTTATTAAGAAAAATATTCGTAATCATTAAGATATAATTATTTTAAGTTAGTTAGATGGTACTGAAATTCGTTCTTCGGTTTTTTTACGCGAAACTTAAATTTTGCTAAATATGTAGCTGAGCAACCCTTATCTACCTTCGTGCACACTATAAAAATTTTACCACCAGATAAAGATCACTGACTATGGCGGAGGTTTGTTTCTCCGTCAGTAGCCGCCAATATTCGTATAGTGGAAAATAACTTTATACAGTCTCCAGGAAAGAATATACAAATGGTTTAGCGAAATTTAGATTTCATTAATCATAATTGGTAATAGAGATCGGCCATTTCTTCATCAAAAAAAAAAAAAAAAAAGAAAAAAGAAATCCTTCAAAGGGATGAAATCAGAATACCCTCTTATTGAGAGATCATATAACCAGAATATCATTTTTAACGGTTGGGAATTGAGACTGGGGAAGAACACATGGGCACTCCCAGTCTCCACAAATTTGAAATTAAAAGTGAATACAATTATTCCCAACGGACATAGAAAATATGGGTAGGAGATCCAAAATTGGCGATTTATCATAATATAACATAGCCAAAACAAAGCTAACCAGCATAGCAATATTGGGTTTAAAAGAGATCAGCTTGGCGATCACGAGTCGCCAACAAATTTATGAGAATTATTGCAACCATGCAACCGAAACATTTAGCAGTTAGAAATTCAGAATAAAAAGTTATAAATAGATTTTTGTTTTCGATTAGAGGCGACAGTGAATAAATAAGTCTGCCTAGCAATGAAATAAAAAGTATCCGTTACATTGATGTATAAGGGAAGAATAAATATTTTATATTCGTTTCAAAAGATTAAGTCTTTGATTTATTTTAAATATAATCCTATTAATAAAAATAAGCTTAAGTAATGAAAGATATTTTAAAAGGATGGAAAATAAATATGTAATGCCAGTTGTGGCATCACACTTACCGTCAAAAAGTGTTCCACTCTATGACAGTAAAAAAAAAATAAACCAGTTAAGCTATCATGACTATAAAAATATAGGACAGTTCATAATTTTTTTTCTCGCGAAATACATGGCTACTGACCATGAATTAATATTATGCTCATTAAAGTTATTTTCAATTCAGATCTTGACAAAGTTTGAGACTCAAACTTCTTGTCAAATAGAGGTATTCTGTGGAACGAGGCGAAGTAGGCTAGATGTAGGTAGGCCAGATGTCGAGAACTTTGACAACTACGTGTATCCATTTCGTGGTCACCAATTTGGAGGGTAAGGAAAAGATATGTAATTTGGAGTCTGTTGGGATTTGGATCCGACCCGGAAAGTTTGGCTCCTCTGGCAAATGCTTTAACCCCATGGGAAATAGTTTACAGCCAGACCAAAGTGAATTTGGAGTACTTATTTCGCAGGATTTTTTCTCAACAAAGAAATTGGGCTGGTAGTTAACACACAACTCACTGAATTTTACAAAAGTGTCACGCAAATGCAATTTCAAAATTTTACAGTTTTATCGGTGATCAAACTGCTTAAAAAACAGAACAAAAAAAACTAGAGCTATCACCAACATATCAAACCATCTCATAATGAATTTAAGTACACTTTAGTGCAAGAATAGCTATAATATATGCAAAGCATGGTTAACAGATAGTATGTTTTTGCTTAATTGAGACCAATTGCACTGTCTGGATACTTAAATATTTGTTGCTTACACTTTGAAATTTAGTTTTATCCGTCACGCAGTAAACCGATTACTATCTTAAAATATGTTTTTAAGTTCGTTTGTTCGAGTGGAAATAGTAAAGGTTCATGTAATGAGTTCGAAAATTATTGCGTGACATACAAATCTATTCTAATTTTTTAGAAAGCTTTTAACGTTATTTCGGTTCAGTGAATGTCTTATTATACTTAAATATTCTCAACGTATACAATAAAGAATAAAGTATTATATGGGAAATGAAATAATATTGGCATTCTGCCAACACCATATATTGATCATTCTCCTGATAAAATTTTTTAAGTGCATGAAATAAAAACAAAAACGCTAAAGTGAATTGCCATTTTAAACATTATTACCTCTTAAAGTTTATAAAACAAAACCCATTTTTTAAACATGTAGCCTAGACACACAAAAAAACTTTATCACTGAATTTAGGTATCTTTCTGCTAAGCAGCTTACTTTTCTGATATAAAAATCAAATAGTGAAAATCAAGAACGCTGTTGCAGATATGAATTATATTACATATTTTTCTTACAGTACATGGCTATATTTTCGAAATTATGAGCTTTTATACATTGATTAATCGATTCGATATTATAATAGTGGTCGGGAATATATTTAATTTTGTCAGATAAATGTTGATCTTGAAATAAATATATTACCAATGTTTTCTTTTTTCTAAAAAAACAAATACCTTGCCGCATGACGGTGGGTATGATCACTCTCTTTGGGGGGGGGGGAGGCGAGGGAGTGATGCAGGGATTCAAGAATTGCGCCCGCTCCTCAGCATCCTTTCGCTCTTCGAGCATTCAACCGCTTTTTGATGTACATTTGTAAATAATTTCTTATCTTGTGTATATTTATTATTATTCTCTTCGTTCCTTTTTCATCATTTATTGTATTTTTATCGTGTATTATATTATTTAACTCAGGCTGCGTATTTTATTACGCCTTGTATTTTTTCTATTAAACACTGTTTTATTTAATATGTTATACGCTTGCGTAACCACCTAACCCCCTTTCCTCCCTAATGATTCTTCATTTTTCGATGGAAGTGTAGACAGCCTTTCGGGCTAGGAACACTAAAAACTTTGCTTAAATCGGTAAATCGGGTATGATCACTCATTTATACCTAGAGTTCCTCTGAAAAAAAATTATTTCCTCTTCTTAAGAATGTAAAAACTAATTACAAAAGTGTTTTAATATTGTTATTTATTTTACCGTTTGAATATTATCTTGCCATAAAAATATATCAGTAAATAAATCAACTTTGTAAAATATATCAACTACGCGCTTTGAGCTTAGGTGGTAACTAATAGAAGACAATATCCTCTCATTGTATATGAATGTATAAGCACTACCAATTCTTATGTAAAGTGATTTCTCTTCAATTCAATATTTGTAGACATGTAGTATTTGCTACTTTCTGTAGTCAGTTGCTGTCTTGTAATCGTTGGAAAGCTAGTATAACAGGCAAATAATCATCCTTAATTTTAGGGTTTACTGTTAATACAGTTGTCGTAACACATTTGCGTCAATATAAAATTTCATTTATTCCAAACAAAACAACAAAAAAAATCATTACTTGTAGTTAACTTTCCGAACTTTCATGCCTTAACATTAAAAGAAAAGTTTTTTTTTAAAAAATTTCACACGAGTTTTCTCAGTTTTTCACGTTACAGGGAAATTTTCCGACTGAAATTTAAACTAAATGGAAAAAAAAATAATAACTTCACTTGTTTGAGGATACGAATTTCGTTGAAAGCATAATGCTTTAAACATCAATTACCACAATAACAATTGACGCAACATAAAATAAAAGAAGTATGGGTACTTAGCCATCTCCAGGAATTGAACCTATGACACATGGTTTACAAGAGAGAGTTTTCCCATCAATACAATCTCATCACGCAGCGCTGCGGTTTTAATAATTAAAAGAAAAGAGCATTTGATATAGTTGATAAATAAATCCTACCACACCCTGCAGAAATTAATTCAGGCTAATTCTTCCATATTAGTTACAGTAAGAGTCGACCTGGTGGTCGAGTGGTTAGCGTGCTTGACTACGGAGCCGCTGGTCGCGGTTCGAATCCTGCTGAGGGCATGGATGTTTCTCTCTCTCTGTGTTAATTATCCTTTCTCCTTTGTGTGTGATTGTGTGAATGTGACCCGCTCTATAAACGGGTTTGTGGTTGTGTGACGTGGGCGACGCTGCTCCACCGCCGTGGCTTCGCCACAGGTGCCCACAGGGTAATGAAAAGAGAGTAAGCAGTTCTGTCATTTCTGCGGCCAATGGGACAATCCCCAAGTTACGGTAAGAAAAAAGTTACGGTAAGAAATTAATGTTATTGTAGAAACTACATCTTAAATTAATATTTATTCAGAGGGCAAGAGACAGCATTAACCAGAAGTCCCTGAAAGCCTTGACCAATATCCATTGTTCATTATTACTAGTAGCTCATTGGCTCCTTAAAAACATGTTTTAAAAATTAAACAATAAAAACCTAAAAATTTTGATAAATTTACGTTTTCAGAGTATTTTGTAGAAACAAGCCAGTTATTGAAGCAGCATATATATAATAATATTATATATATGCTGCTATAAAATTAAAAAAATTATAAAATTTAAGTCCAATATTAGCTATAAAATTAAAAATAAACTGATAACTAGGAGAAAAAAGGGGCTAAAATAGCAGCCCAGTGCGTTAGTCATGTTCTATTTATTAGAATTTCTCAATTTTTCTTTAATGCATGCGTGTGTTACTTTCTTATTTCTTTGATACACGGAATATCGATTGCAAAGAAAAAAAAAACGTAAGTCACTTTAAATTTCACCATTTGTTAAGTATTCCTCCTGATTTGCAGCGTAATTGAGAAAACTGATTTGAAAAAAATAAGTCAACGGTGCTCTCTCATTGCTTCCACTGCCTCTTATGAATAAGACAGGCAAAAATTTAAAAAATAAATAAATAAATAAAATAAAATAAAAATAAAAACTTTATGACTGATATCTTTTCAAACATATATTAAGATTAGGAAACAAACTTGAGATTCAGAAATTCACATTGCGGAATATCTAAGAAAAACAAAATGGGTTACAAACTAAACTTAAGTTTTCATCTGAGTTTTCAAGAAATTACATTCTAGATTCGTGTTCTATGCCTCGTGGATATGCCTTTCAACTTTTCTGATAAATTGGGCACTGAATGTAGTTCGAGAATTGCAAAACGCGTTTAAGGGAGCATTTTTTTGTAAGAATATTACAAAGTTATTTGTATGTTACAGAATACAAACAGTAAAGTCGAACCACTCATGTACTATTATAGTAACTGAATGACCTATAGTTTAAGATAGAACAAAACCTTTAATGTAAATCCAATATCTTCATCAAAACTGTTATGTGAGGGTCTTTGCAAAGTTTAACTATTACAAAATTGATCACTTTAGAAAGTGGAAACTTTTTAAAATCCGTCAAAAGTCTGTTTAATCTCCCAGTAGATTAATTTTAAGAGCCATATCACTTTTATCACCATATCCTTTTATCCATATCACCATTCGTGTTTAAGTGAAAGTTTTTTCGTAAGAATATTACAAAGTTATTTGTATTTTACAGAATACAAACAGTACTGTCGAACCACTCAGTGCTATTATAGTAACTGAATGACCTATAGTTTAAGATAGAACAAAATCTTGAATGTAAATCCAATATCTTCATCAAAACTGTTATGTGAGGGTCTTTGCAAAGTTTAACTATTAAAAAATTGATCACTTTAGAAAGTGGAAACTTTTTAAAATCCGTCAAAAGTCTGTTTAATCTCCCAATAGATTAATTATAAGAGCCATATCACTTTTATCACCATATCTTTTTATCCATATCACCATTCGTGTTTAAGTGAAAGTTTTTTCGTAAGAATATTACAAAGTTATTTGTATTTTACAGAATACAAACAGTACTGTCGAACCACTCAGTGCTATTATAGTAACTGAATGACCTATAGTTTAAGATAGAACAAAATCTTGAATGTAAATCCAATATCTTCATCAAAACTGTTATGTGAGGGTCTTTGCAAAGTTTAACTATTAAAAAATTGATCACTTTAGAAAGTGGAAACTTTTTGTATTATTACTAAATCCGTCAAAAGTCTGTTTAATCTCCCAGTAGATTAATTTTAAGAGCCATATCACTTTTATCACCATATCCTTTTATCCATATCACCATTCGTGTTTAAGTGAAAGTTTTTTCGTAAGAATATTACAAAGTTATTTGTATTTTACAGAATACAAACAGTACTGTCGAACCACTCAGTGCTATTATAGTAACTGAATGACCTATAGTTTAAGATAGAACAAAATCTTGAATGTAAATCCAATATCTTCATCAAAACTGTTATGTGAGGGTCTTTGCAAAGTTTAACTATTAAAAAATTGATCACTTTAGAAAGTGGAAACTTTTTGTATTATTACTAAATCCGTCAAAAGTCTGTTTAATCTCCCAGTAGATTAATTTTAAGAGCCATATCACTTTTATCACCATATCCTTTTATCCATATCACCATTCGTGTTTAAGTGAAAGTTTTTTCGTAAGAATATTACAAAGTTATTTGTATTTTACAGAATACAAACAGTACTGTCGAACCACTCAGTGCTATTATAGTAACTGAATGACCTATAGTTTAAGATAGAACAAAACCTTTAATGTAAATCCAATATCTTCATCAAAACTGTTATGTGAGGGTCTTTGCAAAGTTTAACTATTAAAAAATTGATCACTTTAGAAAGTGGAAACTTTTTGTATTATTACTAAATCCGTCAAAAGTCTGTTTAATCTCCCAGTAGATTAATTTTAAGAGCCATATCACTTTTATCACCATATCCTTTTATCCATATCACCATTCGTGTTTAAGTGAAAGTTTTTTCGTAAGAATATTACAAAGTTATTTGTATTTTACAGAATACAAACAGTACTGTCGAACCACTCAGTGCTATTATAGTAACTGAATGACCTATAGTTTAAGATAGAACAAAACCTTTAATGTAAATCCAATATCTTCATCAAAACTGTTATGTGAGGGTCTTTGCAAAGTTTAACTATTAAAAAATTGATCACTTTAGAAAGTGGAAACTTTTTGTATTATTACTAAATCCGTCAAAAGTCTGTTTAATCTCCCAGTAGATTAATTTTTAGAGCCATATCACTTTTATCACCATATCCTTTTATCCATATCACCATTCGTGTTTAAGTGAAAGTTTTTTCGTAAGAATATTACAAAGTTATTTGTATTTTACAGAATACAAACAGTACTGTCGAACCACTCAGTGCTATTATAGTAACTGAATGACTTATAGTTTAAGATAGAACAAAATCTTTAATGTAAATCCAATATCTTCATCAAAACTGTTATGTGAGGGTCTTTGCAAAGTTTAACTATTACAAAATTGATCACTTTAGAAAGTGGAAACTTTTTGTATTATTACTAAATCCGTCCAAAGTCTGTTTAATCTCCCAGTAGATTAATTTTTAGAGCCATATCACTTTTATCACCATATCCTGTAAGATGCAAAATATAAAAATCCTCCTCTTTAATCAATATTTTTCCACGCTAGCTGTTTTAACTGTGCAGATTTTATTGTTATACGAAGTTCACTTTAATTAAAAACTTTTGTAGCTCCTGGGGAGGAAAAAATCTTTTTCAATTTCCTTTCTCCTTATATTTATTTTTTATGAGTGGATGCTGAAGTTGCTCAACTTACTTTTTCGAAATATCGTTGTTTAAAGAAGACAATATATCAAAATTAAATACATTTAAGAGCAACGGGAATCATATAACGATGCATTTTTCATTTATTTAAAAAAACGGTTTTGTAAATTTGATTTTTCTTTTTACCTCTAACAACGTTCACATTTTTTATTTCATCAATATCGAAAACGTTTTTAAAGATTAATTTAGAAAATTGAAAATACTGAACAAAATGCTAATAGATTTTTTTCTTCATAGAAACATTTTCTACAAATAGTGTTTTCGGAAAAAGCTATCGCGATTAATTAAAAAATAATCGAAATGATACTATATACTTCATTCATTATCTTAAATAATTTAACAATTGGAATGAGATGTCCTTTTTGATATTATTTTCTCAAAAATCATTGCACCTCAAAATTATGGAAACGATTCAAAAGCGAGAAATGTGTTGTTCGTACTTTTATAAGAATTCAGAAAAAACTCTTATTTATCCTCCCCCATAAAATATTAAATATATATGTTTTTATTTATTTTCTTAAAAATTAAATTAATCATAAACAATAAATCTACTTATTTATCTTATAGGCGAAGGATATTGTTGTTTAATAGTAAAAGCATTATCCTTCATACATATATTCCTATATATCCTTTATATATTGCTATATCTCCATTATATCCTACATATATTTTCATTAGCTGAGTACCCGTTAATCGTACTGAGTGAAAAAGAAGTAAACAATCAATAAATCAGTACTCAACCATACTACGAAATTATGCATAAAACTGCAAAGCATGCACAAGCACAATTAATAAACCTAAAATGATTCCAATTTTTTTAATAAATATTATTTTTTTCTCGGCTTTACGTTATTAGATTAAGCAAAACAAGCTTTTAATAGTACATCTCGTGAGAATAAAGATTAGCTATATATACCATCATTAGGCACGATGCTACTGCTCGAGGCCAACTAATGATAGTGAAAATTTCTCCAAGCAAAGGGTATTTTGACCCCTTTATAGTGGTTGATCGGGTAATAACCCCTTTCGATGGCCGTTAATAAACCTTTTTCCACTGTATCCATATTACAACTGCACAATATTGATGCAGTTTCAACACCTACTAACTGTACTAATTGTACATAAATCAGTATATTTGGTACCAATTAAAACTGTACCAATTACCATATTACCAGTAGTGCCGATTATCAAAATTAGTTAAACAACATTGGTATTAATAATAGTATGGCGTATTTTACATGCATTCTAAATGAATTAGTATTATTTCCCCATTAATTTTGCTTACTAATACATAACTTTTATTTTGAATTCAATTACTGTTCTAATTTGGTGACTTAATCAACATAGGCTACAACATTATCCTTGATTATAGACTTCATCTGACATAACAAATAAAAATAAATAATTTTTAAGGACCATGAAATAAACTCTGTTTTTGATTAATGAGAGCTATAAGCTGACTATCGTCACTGATGTTATCCTTAAAATATTTTATAAAACATAATCGTCTGCAGTTTAATTTGCATCAATGACTAATTCTGAACCATTGAGAAAATTCCAATTTTCAAATGTTTTTTCTGGACGATATAATTAATTTTTTTTAATGATTTTTAGGAAAGAGGATTGAAATTGCCACTTACTACCGTTATCCTAATTTCAAGATGATAGAAAAAAGGTTCTAGATTTTCACAAGAGAGATTTACAGATTGACAGACTAACTCTTCATTTTATTATTATAGACTAGATGAATACATACCCGTTCTTCGTACGTTGTAAAGAAAAGACGATAATACGAAAAGGCAATAAGACGATGGACGAGAAGACAATAATAAATCAGTACTAATAAACGCTACGAAATCATGTACTAAATTGCATATACCAGCACAATTAATAAAGTTAAAATATTTTTTTTAAATATATTAAAATTTTTGTCTTTCTAATTGGCCTTAAGTTATTAGATTAAGCAAAACATGTTTGTAGTAGTTCATCTCATCAAAATAAAGATTAACTGTATTCATCATTATTTGACATGAGGTTTTTGCTTGCAGACGACCCGAGACAATTAAAATTTACAACAAGTAAGGGATTTTTCTCCAATCAGAAAGGTTGTAAAAAACCTCTTTCCATATTATATATGTTACGGTGAAACATCGAAATCTGGAGAATGTCGTCAGTCACCGGTGAATGTCAGCATTCACGTAGTCGCTTGGAGTATGTCCGAAATATTTGCTAAATACCCTTATTTCTGACTCTCACCGGTGAATGTCAACAATCACATAGTCGTTTTGGTGAATGTCCGAAATATTTGTTGTATCCTATTTTATATTAATTTATTCGTTAATATTATTATATTTATTTGATATATTTATATTTATTCTATATTTTAATACTTACTGACGGTAGATTAGAAGGTCAGTGTTTGGAGTATCGGGCAAATATATACCGGGTAATGGCACTTGACCTTAAAAAACATCAGTGTAGGGTATACCGGGCAAATGTATACCGGGCAGTGGCACTTAACCTTAAAAAAACATCAGTGTAGGGTTAAAATATCGAATAAATGTAATTATATCCACGAATAAATTCATATCAAATCGAATGTAATAAATATTTCGGACATTCACCAAAGCATATCTGTGATTGTCGACATACACCGGTGAGGGTCCGAATGTGCAAGAATGTAATGAAATATTCGATCTTTCACCGACGTATTTGGTGTTTGTCGACATTCACCGGTGAAAGTCAACAACCACCGATTTCGGTCTTTCGCCGTGACATATATTTTAAAACTGTATAAATTTTTGCCTATTACCAAAATTAACTGAATATATTGGCGTCAAGAATAGTCAATAATAGTAGTACGGTGATTTTTTACGGTTTCCTTAAATGAACAAGTGCCTTTTCTCCATTAACTTTGCTTTTCAGTTCTTAGATTACATTTTCATTACAAATAGAAAAATTCATGATAATAAAATATTTATATAAATATAAGTAAAATTATTAAAGTTGATATTATAAAATATAGGGGAGAGTTGGATAAAAGGGGATAGTCGGACAAAACGGGATACGTCGCCTAGGGACCAGACTATAGCAGCTATCTAGTGGACAACGACAGAAACGTGTTATTCGACCGTGATTATATCATTCTCGGTGCGTCCCGCCTCTAGATCACTATTTGA
The DNA here is from genome assembly GCF_982258835.1 of Parasteatoda tepidariorum. Lineage (NCBI taxonomy): Eukaryota > Metazoa > Arthropoda > Arachnida > Araneae > Theridiidae > Parasteatoda > Parasteatoda tepidariorum. The sequence continues at coordinate 60,064,162 of NC_141759.1, forward strand.
TAGAAAGTTGTAGGTCTCAGAACTTTTTTACTCGATTTTTTTTGCCATTTTCTACATTTACGTGCGTTGTTTATTACATTGTACTGCCTACATATATGGGAATAAAATTCCGGTGAGTATTAAATTTAATTAACCATTTATTTACCAATATTTTTATGTGCAGTCGATCTAATTTTCTTTTCACATTTAGGCAGCAGCCATGTTTGTTTCAAAAAGTGCCGGAGTCGGACAAAACGGGACACTTGTGAGTTGGATAAAACGGGATAGAGTTTTTTATGTCCTGTTTTATCACCCTATTTATTTGTTGGATTATTACGTTTTAAAATAGCCATATATTAATGTAGGCCTAGGCTTTTTAAATAACTTATTTATATTAGCTATGTATATTATTGAAAAATTTAGTCTCTTTATATAGTAATGCAAAATTTGTTTATTAACGTTCATTATTAAGCATTTTATTTTCCACTCTAGGATTTCACATCTTTCTTTAGAACTAATTGTAATGTATTTCTCTGATGAAGACTTGAGCTTTTTTATATATAAACAATATTATTTATATATTTGCATTATTTATAATTTTATATTTATATATATGCAAAAAATTAAACATTGTAAGCCCCATCCCGTTTTATCCAACCCAGGTATGCTAAAACGAGATATGTAAGAGTTTGGAAATAAATTTTTTTTCTTCTCTTTCACAGTCATTAAAATTAGTTTAAAATATGTTTTTTGTGTACTTCAATAAATGTTGTAGCTACAAAAAAATAATGTATGGTTTTCCTTAACAGATATTCCGCAGTAAATAAAAACAATAATGGTATCCCGTTTTATCCAACTCTCCCCTACAGCTTATAAAATAATTAAAGAAGATATTACACTATTTTAGTTATATATATATTTAGGCTCACGTTATTTACTACGCGTTAAACAAAATGGTTCAAGCACTATTCGAATTGTAATTACTGAATGGCATAAGCTTTATTCTATGTGATCAAACATTAGCTTCAGGTTATCCAATTGTATAGCAAAATTTAATTAAATAGCTATCATAATTAAAGTTTGCTTTTAGCACACAAACAAAATCATGCTGCTTTTAAAGGAAATGAAAACAGAAGGTTTATTGATTATTAACATTGCTTTATCTAGACAATCCAAACATTGTCGCAATCAGTTTCACTTTAATGGCGAATTATTGAATGTTATAGCTTTGTAAGCTTGTCTTATGACAGTTATTGGTCAGCTTCAGCTTGATGAAGAACATTTATTATGAACAGAAATTGATTTATTATTAATTTTTATCAATATTTGAAATAATTGTGTCTCATGTAAAAGATCTTTTTTTTCTTCATAATTTTGATTGCTTAGATTTTTTTTTCGCAATTGAGCTACAGGAAAAAATTCTTCCGGCGGAATTTTGCTGCACTAAAAGTAATATAAGATTTTTAGAAAATAGAATACTATCTATTTTATTTGTAAAATTATTTTGATACAGTTATTGTGCATTTATTCTTTTTTTTATTACTAATAGCATTTATTAAAAACAGAATTCAATATAATATGAATTTCTAATAAGATTTGAAATAAATGTGCCTTATATGGAGAATCTCGCATTTCTTCAAACTATTTAACACTAGAGCGATCGGAGCGGTCATTTTGACCGCAAATCAAATTTGAGATCCACTAAGTCTCAAAACAATTTTACTATAGCTTATTTCACTTTCAGGGCTTTTTCTAACTTCTTGAGATCTTCTGAAGCATTTAGCTACAGAATTACAAGAATTTATAGCGAACCTAAAAAAATGCTAATTTATCTAGAACGGCCATTGCGGTCAAAATGACAGCAATAGGTATTTGATTGTATTACTTGAATATAGCACGCCATTTTTTTCCTTGCTTACCTTTGTTTTTTCGAGTAAGTACCAGGCTAGATTGACAATGTTTTTTTTTCATTTAAGAAATCCCCTTCCTGCTCGCTGTTGCTCTTTTTCACCTCTTAATTGCTTACGCAATTATTAATTTATTTCGTTTTTAGATATCTTCAAGATATGAGCTTGCAATCATCCTATAAATAAGTAACTTGCATTGCCATTCACGAAAGGATAAATTTATGTGAAAAATTCTTATCCGTATTTTACAGCAAGGTAAACTAATGAAATTGATAAACATCTCTTCCCGTTAAGTATTAAGAACATAAAAAAATGTATTCAGTGCATGAAAATAAAAAAGACTTTTGGATTAAATTTTGAAGAAATTTGGATCAAATTCCTGGTTGAGTGAGGAACTTAAGACAAAATATTTCTTGAACAGTTAGATACATCTAGGAAAAGACAACGGCAGAATTTGCTTGGTAAAATACCTAACGGTTATTGGTCAAAAAGAAATGTCCCAACAGGCATTATTTTACTACAAGGAAACTAGCAATTTTCCACTCCTGACTTTTTTGAAACTGAATGTAATAAACACCGCCAGTTACGAAAATACAAGTAATAAACGCCGTCAACTGTTCTCATAAAACAAAAATATTCAGAAAAAGCAAAGAAATTTTCTTTAATGACTTTTGATTTTGAAATCATGCGTTAGTGTCTACAATGGTATGTAACTGTTTTAGGTTGTTGTTATTGTTCCTGAAAATAAAAGTAATTACATATATGAATATATATATATATATATATATATATATATATATATATATATATATATATATATATATATATATATATATATATATATATATATATATATATATATACAACTCTATATATATATATATTGATAGATAATTTAATAATAATATTTGAATATTTGTATTTTACATATAATAATAATAATACCTGAATTAAAAATCAAATATCTATACTCGTTTATGTTTTTTTATTACATTCAAAATCACCACAAAGGTAGCTAAAAATGCTAGTCGCTTTAGTGTTAAAATTAAGTCTTTCTCCAAAGTATAGAACAAAATTTTCTAACATGTGATGGTTCCCTGAAATGTGAAACACACTTTGAGGAATAGTACTCTCACTTTGGATAATTTGGCAAATTTTTGAGTTATATTTTGTTAATGAAGAGAATTATTTGGTCACGAAATCACGTGGTATGTGCTAAAACTGGAACTCTCAAGTATATGACTAAAAACTATCCTCAACTCGAAACCTCACCGTAGTGCATTTTGGGAGACAGTTAACTGGAATAAAGCTAGGATAAGAATAGACTATCGGAAGTACGGAAATAAAGCAGACCGGGTTGCACAGTGGAAAAGGAATTTGACTCGTACCAGGTAGCCCCCGGATTCGGAACCCGCTTCGGACACGAGGGAAATTTATCTCACTGTTCTATTTGTCTTTCTAGTGTTAAAAAAGTGACATTCACTCAGTTGTATTTTGCCTGAGATGAAGTGACTTTTAAAAAAGTTAGGTATAACGAACTTTTTTTTCTTTTTTAGGAAAAATTAGAATGACGAAATTTGTTTAGTTGAAGAAGTGACAACAGCTATTTCCTCTCTTAGACGAAATATTCACATAGGGCAAATATCAAAAAACGTCACAAACGAAGAGAGTTTTGTGAAATTTGAGTGTCCATTTTTTACATTGCATTATTGTCGTGAAAAGATATGGTGGACTGAGCAAAAAACCATATAAAATACTTGTAAGGGTTGTGTGAATGTAACAGAGAGGAAAGACAGGTTACTTTGTAAAAGGGACAGAGAAGATTTTTTGTGTAAGGGGAACATCGATGCCCACTGTTGAGGTTTAAAGTCCATCACTGACTTGCTTTATTTTCAGACCAATGCGAGTGATTATTTCGTTCTATTTTGTACACTCTAAACATTTTCACTATTTAATTACGGTCAGCGACCGGCAAACAGTGCTCCAGTCACTGATTGTAATAATAAATTTATACCCATAAAGCTAATATGAACTAAAAAAACAGGTTAGTAAACTTTTCGTGGGAAATATATGTAATTAACGTTAACGTAATAGCGTCTACCCAGTAAATTAACACTATGCTCATAGAATTTTTCTTCTTCATAGGTCATGATTTTGTCTGTCGAATCAAAGCGAATCGTCTGCAAAGACGAAATAGAGTAATACTGTCAATTGTCTTTGGTACCGGCTGGGATTGAACCCGGGACTTTTGTGGCCCAAGCTTAATGCTGTGACCTCTGTAGAAAAGGGAGCCCAACTCAGAATTTACTGAAGTTTTATGAAATAACCATATAAATAAACTGTCAATTCTATCAATTTTGCTGAAGTTCGTTACACTTACAGGCATAGCGCTTTTTTCAAAATCAAAGATAGGAGCTGGTTGTGCATACGTTAATTATCACACATATAATGCTTAATATTTACTTATTCTTAAAGTAAACATTACCACTCTGTGTTTTTGTAAAGAATTAAATTCTAATTTTAATGCAATATTCTCTTAGGGAAATTAAAATAAAAATCGGCATAAAACTTTTTAAAACATAACATTTTTGTAACGTAAATAAGCTCTTAATAGCGCATTTTATAGTTTTAATTACATAAATTAAATAAGTAAATTAATAAAGTATTCGAATTATATGGTTTGGATCTTGCTTTTTTTAAATATCCCCAAATTTTTTTAATGATTTGGTTAATACAACTTCTACTTGTCAACTCTTCTAAACTGCAATCAGATGCATAAAAGACAATTATCCACACAATTTTAAATCTTCATATATTGTAAGACTTGAAGTACGTAACAAGGTGCATTTTCATGAATGAGCGCATTAATATAATATTTCTTAAAATGCATTTATAAATAATTCCCAGATTATAAAAATTATAATTCTTATAAATGTTGTTTAAAAATTAAAGCAATCCACAAAGTAATTGCGAAAATATAATATTTTGCTATTACGTAATATAAACCTCTATTCATCTTCGTATAATAAAACTATTTATTATAAAAAAAATGAATATCGTCATGTTGTCACGTTGACTTTTTTTAGAATCATGAAAATAGCGCTTCACATCTTTTGTTCTCAATTGTGCTATTTACTTTGATGCTTCCATCTTTGGAAACACATTTGTTGTTTATTACTGGCGTTTTTTGTGTAATATTTCCCCACGTAGTTTGGAGTTATATAGTGTTTCTGAGATACCATACATTTTCTGAGAAATTTTCAAACAATAGAAAGTTGTGTTGCTAGGCAAAGAAAGCAATTGATGTTATATGAAAAATACTTCACCACAAGGATACTGGAACTAAGCTGCGTTTTATAAGAATTTTAAATCATTTTCAGGTAGTGGTGCTGAAAGTAATTTTAAATCAAATTTACTAAACGTAGAATCCTACGTAAAAAAATAAATTTTGCTACTCTACCACTTGAAGAAATTTTCTCACGAAGTTCACAACAGTTGGCATTTTGTGTATATTTGGCTTCATTTTGCTAACTTAGAGCACAAATATAAAATTACTTTGCCACAGTTTATATTGAACTGGATGGGGGTTTAGTAGAGAGATGGTATGCGAGATGCCTATAAAAATATGGGGTTAGTTTCATATTCAAATGTTATGGTTATGAATGGCTGTTATTCTCAGGTTCTAAGATTATAGAGATGTATAAAATAATTCAGTTTTTCCAGTGAAATAATCCAGTGAGTAGTTCAGTTTATCATCGAATTTATAAAAGAAAAATAAATTATTTTATTTAAAAAATTATGATAAAATATGGTTAACGTGATTTTAATGAAAAAGCATTTTGCCATGCGATATAATTTATAAAAAAAATTATTCTGTCTCGTGCAACTGAGGCCAATGAAAAGTTTCAGACTTTATTAACTGCAGAAGCTCCCTTCACAGTTCGTAAAAAATAACGGGTCACAACCACTACATAATGTCTTAGAATTAACCATGGTAAGGGAACTTGGGTAAGGAAACCTGGGTAAGGGAACCACTTTTCATTGCAATCATTGTATATGTCCATGAGCCGAGAAACTCCTAATTTGATCTAAACCGGTGGTTGAGCAACGAATATCTGCGTATAAGCAACATTATTGAACACAAAATAGTAAGTTTAAAACATAATTCATGCTTGGTGAGAAATAATTTTCTTTAATCCCTTCACCGCCGGCATCGCATCGCATACGTTCGGCGATAATGTGCCCGTATGGTTAGCGTCGCGTGCCATGCGACGAAGAGAAAAATTACATCATTGAAATTGAACTCGTCGCTTCTTACACATTTCTTTAAACACCATGACTGTTTTCGTATTTCTGAATATTGCTAAGAGATGGCGCAACGAGTCCTATTATCTTCACTACCTTGGCAATGAGATTTTCAGCCTTGAATTGAAATCAAAATCATTTTGTATTTTCTGTCATTTTGTTTTCATTAGTGTTATCGTTGCATGTCGAAATAGTTATGATGCAATTTAAATTATTATTTATGATAATTATTTTATACAGATGTTTATAATTAATTTTAATAGGCATTAAAACTAATAATTATTTTACGCAGATATTTATCTCATACCCCTTAAAGCATTAGATTTAATAAATATGCTATCACAGAGCATTTTCTGCAATAAAACTTTTGGGTGGAAAACTGGACAACAGTAAAGGGGTCATATCACATATTTCACCACCAATTGATCAAGCAAAAAGCTATTTGCTGGCAAAAATGTTTTGCATTTTCAAATTTAGGATAGATTATGAGTTAGTTTTCAGCAAAAAATGCTTATGTTGGGTCGGAAGTTCATGGAAAAAAAATTCAGAAAGAAGTGGTTAAGTAAACGAGGTTTTGAATTCACTGTTCATAAAAAGATGGACCTGTTGGTATTTAAAACTTCGTATTGGCTTGGAAATTTTTGTTTTGAGAAAAAAATATTAGTTAGTCGATTCTTTTAAGTAGGCCTTTTTTATTTGCAATGTTGATGATCTAAATATTTTTTTTTACTGATTTTCCGGTAATTTTCACGTTTTAATGTGAAAACAAAGTTCATCAAGAACGGAACATAGCTCGTATTGCTGTCAAACAAAGGACTTCTCGCTTATGATGCAGTGCGAGAATTTCTCATCCATTTCATCTGAAAAATAAAGCTTCCAGATAACAAGGATTTTGAATTTTGAAATTAAAGCCCTTGGCTGGTTTTCAAGCACTGGTATGGAAGCAAAGATCTGACGAAAAGCGTTTGCTATATCAAATGGTTACCAAGTAATGGTTACCAAGTACTTCTGAAAGTTTTGATTTAAGAAAAATCAACTTCGAGATCAACGAGTAGCTTTAATTCCGAAACTAAGGTCCTGACTGATTTTCAAGGCATGACGTGAAAACAATGTTCCAAGAAATAATGTATCTGCCTAATATTTTCGAACAAACGACGTTCATGTTGAAGAGAAAAGTTTCTGAATGGTTTGATTTAAAAAGTAAAATTAGATGTCATCGTGGAGCTTTAGAAACTAAAGTTCCTGGTTGGTTTTCAAGCCTTGACTTGAAAACAATTTCTATTTCAAATGGTTATCAAACAAAGGACTTTACGTTCATAGTGAGGAGGAACGGTTCTGAATGGTTTAATTAAAAAAAAAAAGAAATAAACTTTCAAATCAACGAGGAATTTTAAAACTCATCATATCCTTCTGATACACTGAGAAAAAAAATATTGTCAAAACTACCAGAATATGGTAAAATTTACCGAGTTTCTGGTTTTATGAGAACATCAAGAAGCTCAGTAATTTTTACAAAAGCAGTTTGGGAAAGTTTTTGGTAAAATTATCAATGACATATAGTTTAATAATATGCGTTAAAATTTGGTACTTTATCATGATACCTAAGAGCATGGTATAAATATAAAGTTAAAGTTAACTTTTAGCTTGTTATTTTTACTACATATAAGGTAATGAAAACCAAAATTTTAAAAAAGCAGAATTTCCCTTTTACCGTTACCATATAAATGGAAAAAGAACCAAGAAATGGTTTAACCTTTAATTTCAGTTTATTACCTAAATTATGTTTTTTTTAAATTGATTTTATTATATAGTACAACAATTTTTGAAAATTGAACTCGTCGCTTCTTACACATTTCTTTAAACACCATGACTGTTTTCGTATTTCTGAATATTGCTAAGAGATGGCGCAACGAGTCCTATTATCTTCACTACCTTGGCAATGAGATTTTCAGCCTTGAATTGAAATCAAAATCATTTTGTATTTTCTGTCATTTTGTTTTCATTAGTGTTATCGTTGCATGTCGAAATAGTTATGATGCAATTTAAATTATTATTTATGATAATTATTTTATACAGATGTTTATAATTAATTTTAATAGGCATTAAAACTAATAATTATTTTACGCAGATATTTATCTCATACCCCTTAAAGCATTAGATTTAATAAATATGCTATCACAGAGCATTTTCTGCAATAAAACTTTTGGGTGGAAAACTGGACAACAGTAAAGGGGTCATATCACATATTTCACCACCAATTGATCAAGCAAAAAGCTATTTGCTGGCAAAAATGTTTTGCATTTTCAAATTTAGGATAGATTATGAGTTAGTTTTCAGCAAAAAATGCTTATGTTGGGTCGGAAGTTCATGGAAAAAAAATTCAGAAAGAAGTGGTTAAGTAAACGAGGTTTTGAATTCACTGTTCATAAAAAGATGGACCTGTTGGTATTTAAAACTTCGTATTGGCTTGGAAATTTTTGTTTTGAGAAAAAAATATTAGTTAGTCGATTCTTTTAAGTAGGCCTTTTTTATTTGCAATGTTGATGATCTAAATATTTTTTTTTACTGATTTTCCGGTAATTTTCACGTTTTAATGTGAAAACAAAGTTCATCAAGAACGGAACATAGCTCGTATTGCTGTCAAACAAAGGACTTCTCGCTTATGATGCAGTGCGAGAATTTCTCATCCATTTCATCTGAAAAATAAAGCTTCCAGATAACAAGGATTTTGAATTTTGAAATTAAAGCCCTTGGCTGGTTTTCAAGCACTGGTATGGAAGCAAAGATCTGACGAAAAGCGTTTGCTATATCAAATGGTTACCAAGTAATGGTTACCAAGTACTTCTGAAAGTTTTGATTTAAGAAAAATCAACTTCGAGATCAACGAGTAGCTTTAATTCCGAAACTAAGGTCCTGACTGATTTTCAAGGCATGACGTGAAAACAATGTTCCAAGAAATAATGTATCTGCCTAATATTTTCGAACAAACGACGTTCATGTTGAAGAGAAAAGTTTCTGAATGGTTTGATTTAAAAAGTAAAATTAGATGTCATCGTGGAGCTTTAGAAACTAAAGTTCCTGGTTGGTTTTCAAGCCTTGACTTGAAAACAATTTCTATTTCAAATGGTTATCAAACAAAGGACTTTACGTTCATAGTGAGGAGGAACGGTTCTGAATGGTTTAATTAAAAAAAAAAAGAAATAAACTTTCAAATCAACGAGGAATTTTAAAACTCATCATATCCTTCTGATACACTGAGAAAAAAAATATTGTCAAAACTACCAGAATATGGTAAAATTTACCGAGTTTCTGGTTTTATGAGAACATCAAGAAGCTCAGTAATTTTTACAAAAGCAGTTTGGGAAAGTTTTTGGTAAAATTATCAATGACATATAGTTTAATAATATGCGTTAAAATTTGGTACTTTATCATGATACCTAAGAGCATGGTATAAATATAAAGTTAAAGTTAACTTTTAGCTTGTTATTTTTACTACATATAAGGTAATGAAAACCAAAATTTTAAAAAAGCAGAATTTCCCTTTTACCGTTACCATATAAATGGAAAAAGAACCAAGAAATGGTTTAACCTTTAATTTCAGTTTATTACCTAAATTATGTTTTTTTTAAATTGATTTTATTATATAGTACAACAATTTTGCCTGGTTTTTTTTCTTAGTGCATCATCTGCTTCTATGTATTTTCAAATTGCAGATTTCAAAGGTTATTAACATTATGTCTTATACTTTCACCCTTGCAGCACCCTTAAAAAACGACCATGTTTCCAATCTTATTAAGTCTTAACCAACCAATCTTATTGAACCAATCTTATTAGACCAATATATTAAACCAATCTTATTAGATTTCTTTTTTCAAATAATTTCAGTTAAGAAAATTTATAAGACGCTATAAATATTTTGTTCATCTAAAGTAGACAGACAAAAAAAAAGGGAATGTTAAAAAAAAAGAAATTTGTACATAATTCACACTTAAAAAACTTGTTCTTGAACTTTCGCTAAATTATGACTTTATTTTGTTCCTGGCAAACATGAAGTTATATAAACTCGTACAGCGGAAGTAAGCGGAAGTGAGTTTTCTTGCAAGGCGAAAAACTGAGCTAAAGTAAAACTATTACTAAAGATAAGTTAATTGTCAACTTATTAACTATCATTTATATTTTATTAAACACTTCCTTCAAATATCTTCAGACACAATAAACTATAAAACACTCTGAAATTTGTTTTTAAAAAGTTCTTTACAAATACGCAGAGAAAGCAGGACTTTATATGTTAAAAGCATTTATTTCTTAAATTAGTTTCCTTCGTTTTTTTTAAAGCAGTCTTTTTATAATACGGAAACTCTCTCGACAAAAAAAATCAATTTATTCAGTTCAGGAGAAAGCATTCAAAATGGAGTTACATTTTATTTTTTTTATCTATCTCAGCGAGAAAGAAATTGCAATTGAAAAGAGAAACTTATTTAAATTAAAAGGATGTCTTATTTTTGGAAGCATCTTATAAAAACGACTAATGTAGTTTGGACGTATGTATGAAACAAAACATTGTCTTTTTGTGCTTTCATTAGTTACAACGATGTTATTAATTGTTTCAAATGCACATTTCTTAGATTAAATGACATTAATTCCTAAAATATCGATAATTTGCTACTATTAAAATATATATTTATACATATCTAAGAAAAAAAGCTTAGTACAATTTTATGATTTTTGTTTTGAAATTTTTAAAACCATTCATTTGTATTTTCTTTTTAGACATATATATATATATATATATATATATATATATATATATATATATATATTTATATATATATATATATATATATATATATATATATATATATATATATATATATATATATATATATATATATATATATATATATATATATATATATATATATATATATATATATATATATATATATATATATATATATATATATATATATATATATATATATATATAATCCAATAATTTCAGTCTTTCTCCCTGATATCGATCAGAAAGATTCAGGAAGTTTAAAAAAAATTTTTTTTAAACGCAAATTAGTTTTCTTGGTTTTATTACAACAGCCATTTAAAATTAAATCGTAAAAATAAAATATAAATAAAAATTAATAAAATGACAAAAGCAGTTCACGTTATTGTATGTAGTAAACAACATTAATAGTTAGTTCGACAAAGAGTTACTATTTTGCATTTTAAATAATTTTGTAGGTTTGTCACAAAGTCTCCTTGCCTTACTTTAATACGAAAACATATGCTCGAATTTCAAATGGTGAAGTGCACAATATGCGACTCCTATTATAACAAGTCAATACCTAACTAGAATGACTTAGAGCAATGCTACATTTACTTGAATTAATGAATGGGCTAAGCATAGATGGTAAGCACAGTGTATGGTTATTACCTATGTATGTGTTAATATGTATCAATACAGCATGATTTCCTCGAACAAGGCCTGAAACGAATTAAAATTTACAACGCTAATGTAATCTACAGATTACATTAGCGTACATTATATATATATATATATATATATATATATATATATATATATATATATATATATATATATATATATATATATATATATATATATATATATATATATATAATGTTTCGTTTATATATAACTCCTGCTCTGCTCCTCTAGGAGGGAGAGTAACACCAGTTCTTACCTTCCCGTTGAAGTGTGTGTATGAATGGCTTACGAAAGCTGCAGTGCAGAGGAGGAAGAAGGTAGCTACATCAAGGCTAAACAAAGGTTTTACGAGAATGAGGACAAAACTTTTCGAAGGCCCCATCCTTTAAGAACCGAAAACCTAATTAATATTTGAAAGAGTTTTGTAGACCCTTGTAGATTTTTTATATAGATGCAGCAAATTTATATGCCATTTTCTTTTGACAAAAAAAAAAAATTCCATATTTTTGAAAAGAATTTTGGTCGGGCCCTCAGTCATCCTGGGCACTGGGACCAACGTCCCTCTCTTTCCCCTCCCCCTTGAGTATTGCCTCGCTGCATCGTATGTAAATTACAAGCATAGTCTTTCTAAATTGTCATTTAAAGTAGAAATTTCTGTTAATTTTTTACTGAAATTCTAGTATTTCTGAATTTTCCGTACAGTTACCATCTGTACCTAGTATAGTGAGGGTAAAACCAGGTGTTCATCTTTTTCCGGAAGGAAATCATTCATAAAAAATAGTACATATCTAGGACTTTTTGAAAATGATATATTGTACACAATTAATTAATTAATATTTTGGCTATATCAGATAGTTTTTAGGTCGAACACTTTAACTCCAGCAACCCTCCTTCAAATCTCCGGTATCCAGTATTACACCACCTATTCACTATATATAAATTTAATTAAAATTTCTAAAATTATATGGGGACAGAAAATTATGATAGACTTTCTGATAACATGTTTTTAATAAGCCAGATGAATTTAATTTTTTTTATCTCTAAATGGCTGAATTCACAAAGAAAAAAAAAATTCTAAATTCTTCGGCAAAGTTTAAAAAGTTTTATGCCGATGACATTTTGCATTTTTTTCAGTTAAAAAAATTTGTTTAAATATAAATAATCATTTGTACACCATTCTCTTAAAAAAATAGTTAAAAAAAAACAATTTACAAAGCTTATATTTTGCAGAAAATTATCTTTGTATAAATGCAATCTACGAATACTTGCAAAATTCTTTTAATTCTTTTTAACATTTCCAGAGACGTGGCGGAATGCGAAAAAAGTGAAAAATTGATATTACAGAACAGTATGCTTTTGTATCTGATCTCAGAGCTAAAAATGTCGCATGAACAAATTAATTAGCATATTAATTTGTGCCGGCAATTTATATATTGAGATGAGCCTCTCGAACCATTAAGGAAACATCTTGGTTGTTGAATGTCTGATTAGATCAAAAGATTTTAAAGTGATACATTTTTCTTTTTGTGAGCTGTGTATTCCATAACATTTGCTACTAAATATATTAAAGGGATTAGTGATATTAAATATATTAGCTATTAAATATATTAGCTATTAAATATATTAGCTATTAAATATATTATGTATATTAAAGTGATATATATTGAGTTGAAGAATAAAATGGAAAATTTACTATATCTTTTAAACATACCATGATACTTTTTTTAAAAAACGTAAGAGAAAAAAAAATATTAGTCAATGTAAAACTCAATCGACACTTTTCAGTTCCAGATTTTAAATTATAATTTTGATCACGGAAATGAGATTTCTTAAAGCATACATTTTTATTCTTGTTGATTTAGTTACAAAAATATTAAGTTGGTGTTGTTACAGCAAGGAAAATATTTTTACCAGCAATTTATTCGGATATTCGTTGTTATTTTTCTCGATTATGACTAGTTCTTTGAAACAACACAGAAATAAAACTTTTTCTCAAACAGTTATAAAATTTTTTTTTACTCAAATAATTTATCTGCTTATCGTTTGTATATATTTGTATATGTATGTATGTACTCAAAGTGCATATAGTCAGTATAAACACAAAGAAAAGAATAAAATAAAATAAAATAGAAAAACTTTTAATGGGAAAACTTAAAGGTCTTCTGTCTTCTTTAGGTCACATCCTATACGGTAATTGCGATATTTCTGAATAAAGAATAATTATCCTAAGATAAAAATTACTCTTTATAATGTGTTTATATATATATATATATATATATATATATATATATATATATATATATATATATATATATATATATATATAGATTAAATCTTTTCTTCATTTTGTTTTCCAGATTCTTAATTTCCCTCTTTCTTTTTTTTCTTTTTTTCTTTTTTTTTTTGTTAGCTCTCAAAAATTATATTTTTTTAAATACTTTCGAAAACTTATTCTTAATAATTTTCTTCTCTTGCCTTCATTTTTTCTCTCCATATTTTCTCAATATTTTAGCTTATATATATATATATATATGTACAACAAAATAAATAAATTCAAGAAAACACGAAGAAAGTTAAGAAAAACAATAAGTTTTTTTTTTTGAGGATATAATCGTGTTGGCTGATAAAAAGATTATATCTTTTATCTTCCGGTTGTTTTTTTTAAAAAATTTAATTTTTTTTCTTATTTTTTTAATCAGTTTTTATTTATTTATTATTATTCCCCCCCCCCCTCTTTGTTTTTCATATGTCTGCGATTTTCCTTTGCTTTATCTTAATATACATATATATATATATATATATATATATATATATATATCGATAACAGGGAATGCAACATGTATACTAACAAAATAATGTCCATGAAATCGCATTAGATGGAAAAAAAAACTTAATGCATATATTTTCTGAGAAAAACACAAAAGAGGACCATAATGTATGAAAATGAAAATAAATAATGAATATAGCATTTTATGTATACATAAATGCATGCAAAAAATCAAAAATTTATTTCAAAGAATACTAGGGAGAAAAATTATTGCGTCTTTAAAGCGAGAAATAAAATATCAATATCTTCAACATTGAATTTCAATCTTAATAACTCTAGTTTGGAAGCCAGATATCGTTTTTTAAAGTGTTCTAAGAAATTGCTAAAATAATATATTGTTAGGATCTAAGTGACAACAAATCTTGCAAAAAGTTTCTTTATTAGAAGCAAAGGGTTTTAGAAAATTCGTCTTCTTTCATGTATATTACTTCTTAAATTGAAGTTATTTTACTTGGTTGTACAAAGTAATAAAACGCGAAAGCAATATATACAGTTTATTAAATTCTTAATAATTTAAAAAAATAAAATAAATATTGCTTACTTTCCTGAATGAAATTTTGACGTTAATAGCATACACTTAAGATTTTCAGTATTGGTTTTAGATGCAATAACCAAAGCCAAAAATACTTTGTCGAGAAAAAAAATTTTTCGACAGCAAATAATAATGCAAGCAATTTCAAAAGGAATACGGAAATTTATATTTACTGTTATTTCAGTAAACAATTTTAAGTTATTATTCAGATTTTTAATTACCTTTAAATTTTTATAAATGTAAAAACATTATGATAATGACACAGAAGACATCGCAAATTCCAAATTTACTCACCTAAAAGTAAAAGGAAACCATTATTAGAAATAACGTATTGATACATCACATTCATATAGAAATATCATATATTCCATTTTAAAGAATTTCTTAAAGACAGTAAGTGAAGAAAAATGAAACATTAAACAATTGATTTCTTTAAAACGGTACATTTTAAACAAATAATCTTAAAATGAGACTTCGTCATGAAAATTTGAAAGAGCCCCATTAAAATTTTTCAGTTTTTTTTCAACATCACATTTTTTTTTAAAAATCGTTTTATTTTGTACCAACAATTTCTTTTAACACCATGGCAAAATAAAATAATATTCAGATTGAAATATTGTAATGTATAGTATAATTATATTATATAATATAACATTATATAGTATAATATTATATAGTATAATATTATATAGTATAATATTATATAGTATAATATTATATAGTATAATATTATATAGTATAATAAAAAGTGTTTAAATTTGGTTGTGTTTCAATAACAGTTAAAAAATAATGATTAACATTGCAATTTACATTTTTTCATTAAAAGTACCGACCTTCAGTGTGTCGGTACTTTTTACTAGAAAATACATTTTTATCCTAAATTATTACGAAACAAAAATCTGATATACCGTAGCTTTTACAGTACTTTTTAATATAAAATCCCTGAATCACTGTAAATAATCTATATTACTGTAAAACTTATGGTATTAAATTTCATGTTAAAAATTAATTTTGCGGTAAAAATGAATTTTACCGCGAAATGATTTTTACGGATGACCCAACCAGGGTACCAGTTTTTTTCTAATTTGATCCCGAATTTGTAAAATGGATTTCTGAATTAATATATATTTCAAAATGTATGTAATTTTTATATCATTATGGTTTAAGTTTCAAATGCATTTTATTCATGTTTTTAGCTAGAAAAAGTTAAATAAACCTTTATAAAGATTTTTTTCAGTATGTTATATCCTTTTAACGCAGACATATAGTATTTTTATACATTTGAAGAATATCCAGAAATAAATAAATAATTTTCCTAGGAAATCCAATCTTCCCATAAGTCTTGAAAAAAAAGGATTGACATTTATGTAGTTTTTTATAAAGAATAATGTAATGTATTTTTTATTCAAACAGCTTATGAATTTATGCTAATTTTAGAAAGTGCAAACTTCTAACTTGTTACGTTTTAATTAAAGCTGAAGTAAAGATACTTTTATTAAAAAATATTGGGTTAATTAAAATTGTTTTTACTTTAGTATCAGAAGTATTCTTCAAATGCAGTGACGAACTATTTTTGTATAATAAAAGAATATTCTAATATGAAATAGTATATTTTAGTTGGATATTTTAATTTGGTAATGTTTCAACAACATACTTGAAAAGAACAGATTAACATTCCATTAAAATATTACATGTAGGGAAATATTATTTAGATAAAGTTAACAACTTCTGAACTTATGAGTAGAATATATCGCAGTGATCTTCACAATGCATATTTTTAAAAATCCTACTTGAAAATAAAATCTAGAAAGCATGCTCATTTGGGATCACCAATTAATTTCTAAACAAAAAGGAAAAAATAGAGCGTTGAGTTATTAGTGTGGGAATCTGGAGATTGCGAAATCATTTTATGTCTGAAGTCTAGAAAACCAGTCACCTGATCACCTGATAAACTTGGATGCGTATCTTTTGACCGCTTTTCAAATTCTCCGTATTCTTTCAGAAAATAAAACAAGTTTTCATGTTTTTAATTTCTGATTTTTATTAGTGGAATTCAGAAGCGTTTCATTTCTTCCATAAATATTAAGTCTACAAAGGCGTCATTTCATTTTTTGCCCATGATTCTAATATATTGGACATAGAATATTCTATACAAGGAGGAAAAAAATAGGTAAAATTATCAATCTGCATAATAACGACATTTTTAATTAATAAAGAAAAGAAAAACGTAATACCGTTAAAATATAAAAGATTGTTCTTAATCTGTAAAATTTTTTAACATTCAATGTAGTAGGTAATTTATGGCCCCCGCGAGTCATCCTTGAGTGCAAGGGGTTCAGTCTCTTACAAATGTAATTAAGTTATTAAAAAAAAACTTAGCATAAATTCCACTTTAAATCCTTTAAAATAAAGAAAAGTAATGAATGGACCGGCAGCAGTCTGTCCATCCATTTATCCCTAAAGTTCACGGTAAAAAACATTCTTTACCTTTACGAATTTGGAAACGTTTTCAACTAATATGGTTAAAAAACTATGAATACAAAACTATACTGTTTTTTAACTTACAAACAGCAAGGTTTCCAAAACCATTTAAAAGAAATTCAACTAGACATGTGGATAAATTAGATTTTCTGGCTGTTACACAAATCGTAAGAGATGGGAAGTACTAAACATTTTTGTGTAAAGCAGCTTCATGTTGCTGCCATCTATGCGTGAATGAGATTTTAATAATCTAATAGTCTATGGTCATAAATTTGGAAATGCAGACAACTGGAAACTATTCAAGTGAAGAGAATTCCGGAAGCATTGGGGAGTCAACGCTGGGACTCGAACCCCCGTTTTGTCGGTCATGAGATCGACAGATTAGCCTTTAATCGACAGATTAGCCAAATAATTCAACTAGACATGTGGATAAATTAGATTTTCCGGCTGTTTTACAAATCGTAAGAGATGGGAAGTACTAAACACTTTTGTGTAAAGCAGTTTCATGGTGCTGTCATCTATGCGTGAATGAAATTTTAATAATCTAATAGTCTAGGATCATAAATTGGGAAAGGCAGACAGCTGGCAATTATTCAAGTGAAGAGAATTCAGGAAGCATTGTGGAGTCAACGCTGGAACTCGATTCGGTCGTGAGATCGACATGAGATCGGTCATGAGATCGGCATGACTTTGTCGGTCATAAGATCGACAGATTAACCTTTAATCGACAGATTAGCCAAATAATTCAACTAGACATGTGGATAAATGAGATTTTCAGACTGTTTCCTAAATCGTAAGAGATGGGAAATACTAAACACTTTTGTGTAAAGCAGCTTCATGGTGCTGCCATCTATGCGTGAATGAAATTTTAATAATCTAATAGTCTAGGATCATAAATTGGGAAAGGCAGACAGCTGGCAATTATTCAAGTGAAGAGAATTCAGGAAGCATTGTGGAGTCAACGCTGGAACTCGATTCGGTCGTGAGATCGACATGAGATCGGTCATGAGATCGGCATGACTTTGTCGGTCATAAGATCGACAGATTAACCTTTAATCGACAGATTAGCCAAATAATTCAACTAGACATGTGGATAAATTAGATTTTCCGGCTGTTTTACAAATCGTAAGAGATGGGAAGTACTAAACACTTTTGTGTAAAGCAGTTTCATGGTGCTGTCATCTATGCGTGAATGAAATTTTAATAATCTAATAGTCTAGGATCATAAATTGGGAAAGGCAGACAGCTGGCAATTATTCAAGTGAAGAGAATTCAGGAAGCATTGTGGAGTCAACGCTGGAACTCGATTCGGTCGTGAGATCGACATGAGATCGGTCATGAGATCGGCATGATTTTGTCGGTCATAAGATCGACAGATTAACCTTTAATCGACAGATTAGCCAAATAATTCAAATAGACATGTGGATAAATTAGATTTTCCGGCTGTTTTACAAATCGTAAGAGATGGGAAATACTAAACACTTTTGTGTAAAGCAGCTTCATGGTGCTGCCATCTATGCGTGAATGAAATTTTAATAATCTAATAGTCTAGGATCATAAATTGGGAAAGGCAGACAGCTGGCAATTATTCAAGTGAAGAGAATTCAGGAAGCATTGGGGAGTCAACGCTGGGACTCGAACCCCCGTTTTGTCGGTCATGAGATCGACAGATTAGCCTTTAATCGACAGATTAGCCAAATAATTCAACTAGACATGTGGATAAATTAGATTTTCCGGCTGTTTTACAAATCGTAAGAGATGGGAAGTACTAAACACTTTTGTGTAAAGCAGTTTCATGGTGCTGTCATCTATGCGTGAATGAAATTTTAATAATCTAATAGTCTAGGATCATAAATTGGGAAAGGCAGACAGCTGGCAATTATTCAAGTGAAGAGAATTCAGGAAGCATTGTGGAGTCAACGCTGGAACTCGATTCGGTCGTGAGATCGACATGAGATCGGTCATGAGATCGGCATGACTTTGTCGGTCATAAGATCGACAGATTAACCTTTAATCGACAGATTAGCCAAATAATTCAACTAGACATGTGGATAAATTAGATTTTCCGGCTGTTTTACAAATCGTAAGAGATGGGAAGTACTAAACACTTTTGTGTAAAGCAGTTTCATGGTGCTGTCATCTATGCGTGAATGAAATTTTAATAATCTAATAGTCTAGGATCATAAATTGGGAAAGGCAGACAGCTGGCAATTATTCAAGTGAAGAGAATTCAGGAAGCATTGTGGAGTCAACGCTGGAACTCGATTCGGTCGTGAGATCGACATGAGATCGGTCATGAGATCGGCATGACTTTGTCGGTCATAAGATCGACAGATTAACCTTTAATCGACAGATTAGCCAAATAATTCAACTAGACATGTGGATAAATGAGATTTTCAGACTGTTTCCTAAATCGTAAGAGATGGGAAATACTAAACACTTTTGTGTAAAGCAGCTTCATGGTGCTGCCATCTATGCGTGAATGAAATTTTAATAATCTAATAGTCTAGGATCATAAATTGGGAAAGGCAGACAGCTGGCAATTATTCAAGTGAAGAGAATTCAGGAAGCATTGGGGAGTCAACGCTGGGACTCGAACCCCCGTTTTGTCGGTCATGAGATCGACAGATTAGCCTTTAATCGACAGATTAGCCAAATAATTCAACTAGACATGTGGATAAATTAGATTTTCCGGCTGTTTTACAAATCGTAAGAGATGGGAAGTACTAAACACTTTTGTGTAAAGCAGTTTCATGGTGCTGTCATCTATGCGTGAATGAAATTTTAATAATCTAATAGTCTAGGATCATAAATTGGGAAAGGCAGACAGCTGGCAATTATTCAAGTGAAGAGAATTCAGGAAGCATTGTGGAGTCAACGCTGGAACTCGATTCGGTCGTGAGATCGACATGAGATCGGTCATGAGATCGGCATGACTTTGTCGGTCATAAGATCGACAGATTAACCTTTAATCGACAGATTAGCCAAATAATTCAACTAGACATGTGGATAAATTAGATTTTCCGGCTGTTTTACAAATCGTAAGAGATGGGAAGTACTAAACACTTTTGTGTAAAGCAGTTTCATGGTGCTGTCATCTATGCGTGAATGAAATTTTAATAATCTAATAGTCTAGGATCATAAATTGGGAAAGGCAGACAGCTGGCAATTATTCAAGTGAAGAGAATTCAGGAAGCATTGTGGAGTCAACGCTGGAACTCGATTCGGTCGTGAGATCGACATGAGATCGGTCATGAGATCGGCATGACTTTGTCGGTCATAAGATCGACAGATTAACCTTTAATCGACAGATTAGCCAAATAATTCAACTAGACATGTGGATAAATGAGATTTTCAGACTGTTTCCTAAATCGTAAGAGATGGGAAATACTAAACACTTTTGTGTAAAGCAGCTTCATGGTGCTGCCATCTATGCGTGAATGAAATTTTAATAATCTAATAGTCTAGGATCATAAATTGGGAAAGGCAGACAGCTGGCAATTATTCAAGTGAAGAGAATTCAGGAAGCATTGTGGAGTCAACGCTGGAACTCGATTCGGTCGTGAGATCGACATGAGATCGGTCATGAGATCGGCATGACTTTGTCGGTCATAAGATCGACAGATTAACCTTTAATCGACAGATTAGCCAAATAATTCAACTAGACATGTGGATAAATTAGATTTTCCGGCTGTTTTACAAATCGTAAGAGATGGGAAGTACTAAACACTTTTGTGTAAAGCAGTTTCATGGTGCTGTCATCTATGCGTGAATGAAATTTTAATAATCTAATAGTCTAGGATCATAAATTGGGAAAGGCAGACAGCTGGCAATTATTCAAGTGAAGAGAATTCAGGAAGCATTGTGGAGTCAACGCTGGAACTCGATTCGGTCGTGAGATCGACATGAGATCGGTCATGAGATCGGCATGACTTTGTCGGTCATAAGATCGACAGATTAACCTTTAATCGACAGATTAGCCAAATAATTCAACTAGACATGTGGATAAATTAGATTTTCCGGCTGTTTTACAAATCGTAAGAGATGGGAAATACTAAACACTTTTGTGTAAAGCAGCTTCATGGTGCTGCCATCTATGCGTGAATGAAATTTTAATAATCTAATAGTCTAGGATCATAAATTGGGAAAGGCAGACAGCTGGCAATTATTCAAGTGAAGAGAATTCAGGAAGCATTGTGGAGTCGACGGTGGGACTCGAACCCCCGTTTTGTCGGTCATGAGATGGACAGATTAGCCATTACGGCTATAATATGTAATTAGCTTCAAGGAACTAAATGTCGTTATTAGGTGTGCCAAGTATGTGTGATTAAATTTTGGTTCTTAAACCATATAAGGTGAAAGTGGATAATAAACAGTTTTCTCAGAGATATCAGTTTGAATGCTATTTTATTTATGGTTATTTGACTGTTTTGTTTGAATATGGTAAAATAATAACTAAATTAAATGTTTTTTAAACATTTTTCCGAGAAATTTCTAACAGTGTTAAATAAAGAAGATATAAATCTTTAGAAATTTTAAACACCTAAGAAAAAAAAGAATCAGACCATGAAAAACTTTTACATATTTCTAAAAAAATAAAAAAAAAGGGTTGGTTTGTTAGCAGTATTAACCATTAGAATTTAGAGAAATGATTTGGAATCAAATCTTCTATATAATTCATGGAATTCTAATTAGTAATAAGATTATTATTAAGCAATCCGTTTTTTTAAATCAGTAATAAGTATTATGATTTTTTATTACACGGAGAAAAATTTCTGTTAAAATTACCATGGTAATGGCATTTTTTGTAGAAATAAAAACCCCATAATTGTAGTAATAAAAAATCAAAATATACGGTATGTGATGATGCAAATGCACACAGTACATTTAATGATTTTTTTCATTCATAGGTTAACTATTTACTGGACATTCTGGTTTTCAAACTTATAGTTGTTATTGCCGCACATTTAATAAAATCTTTCAAAGCTAAAAAATAAATTTAACCGAATAAAT
Source organism: Parasteatoda tepidariorum (assembly GCF_982258835.1). NCBI lineage: Eukaryota > Metazoa > Arthropoda > Arachnida > Araneae > Theridiidae > Parasteatoda > Parasteatoda tepidariorum. Next base: position 60,086,652 of record NC_141759.1, read on the forward strand.
GGTTCTTATGCGATGTTCTAAGTTACTAAATTTTGCCACATTTACCAAATTTTGGCACAGATTATAAAATCATATTTTTCTGTTAATTGTATCAAAATTATTATCACAGCGATTTGGGGGAAAGTTCTGAGCTTTTTGATGTTCTAAAGAGTAAGAAACATGGTATGTTGTACTATATTTTGGTAATTTTGACCACACTTTTTTTTCCACACTTCGTGTAGAGAAAAAACAGAGATTTAATTAATAAGAAACCTACTGAATCAATTTAAATTAAAATGAAAAACTGGCTTTTTGAGTTTTTAATTTTGAATGTATATTATTCAAATATTTCTGTAAATTGTTTTAGTTACCTTAAATAAAGTTTTTTCTGAAATCTTTGTCATTGTTTATGCATTTTCACATGAAATTTAATTCGACAAAGCTGCAATAAAAATAAATTGATTTTTTCTTAAATGTTTTGTAATTTTTCTTCAAATGAGATAGCATTTTAAACGATGGTAATAATAAAAAAAATCTACGGCTTGGAAACAGCTTACGAAAGGAATTTCTTCTGTGATAAAAAAACATTTTTTGTTTGCTTAAGCTTAACAATAAAAAGATAAATATTAAAAAGAAAGAAAAAAATGACATTTTTTATACGCAAGTAAATCTGCTCCTCAACACAAACGGAAAATAAAAAAGTATCTAACAAAAAACTGTTTTGTGTGCATCTGCTATTCTTTGTTTGATTTTTATCATTTTCTTTTCTCTTCCATTCCTTTTAGTTTTGAACCTAAGATTTATTTATGAAAAGAATTTTCAAGATTTATTTACGAACGGCTTAAGAATTAACTTACGCATGACTTAAGTCCTTAATTATTAAATAATTATAATGAATTCACTAGAAATAAAAATCAACCAGTTTATTTTGAATTATCATTTATTCCTGCTTTAATTTTAATAAATAAAATTTATTGCTCAAGCGAATTTTTAAACAAATTGAGAAAATTTCGTGATGGTAATCCAATTTTAATAAATCTTTGTTCTATTTTTATTATTTTCTTTCTTTTCCACTCATTTTAGTTTTGAATTTAAGACTTTTATATAAAAGATATTTTCAAGATTAATTTACGAGCGGCTTAAAAATTAGGTTACGCATGACTACTTTTTAGCTATCATATAATTATAATGAATTAAAGAAAAAGAAAAGTCATTCAGTTTTATTTTAAATAATATGCTTTTCTATTTTTTTGTTTTCATAATACAGTTTATTGTTAATTATAACAAATTGAAAAAAAATTCAAAAATAATTTTTGAAAGTTTTGCACAATAAAGATTATGTAAATAAAATTTCGTATAGTATGAGCAATATGTATCGACGCTGTCATACATCACGTGAAATACACATCACAGTAAAATTCAAAACATACACGTCATATAATACATTCTTAATATATGACATGTATTTTTATATATTACACGCGCTTATGTATATGTTACCCACGTTATATTTTCTAAAGATGCATTGAAAGATGTAAAATTTGATCTTCAAACTCACTAGCGAGGTTGGAGTGTCTCATTTTCCGGTTAAAATAGTTTTTTTTGTTTTTGTTTTTTTTAATGGCGGGCACTTGGGGTTTGGTCTATTTTCCACAGAAATGCCAGAACTGCTAGTCTCTTATCGTTACCCAGTGGGAGCCTGCGGCGAAACTACGGCTGTGGAGCAGCTTCACCCACGTCACACAACCTCAAACCCGTTTATAGGGCGGGTCACATTCACACAAAGAGGAAAGGACATAGTCCTCAGAGAGAGAAAGAAATATCCATGCCCTGAGCAGGATTCGAACCCGCGGTCAATGGCTCCGCAGTCAGACACGCTAAACACTCGGCCACCTGGTCGGCCCGGTTAAAAAAGTATAAAAACTGTATTGCGGTTTTATTGTACCTCTAGTGGTATGTGTAACACTGTTTGAAATCCTACTACTTTATTTAACTTCACGAAGAAAATCCATAAAGCACAAATTAAACTGCAAGTTTCGTCGATTTGTTCATATTCCATTTCCAATCTCAACGCACTGGAAAAAACAGTTCCGGGTCAAATTGCATAAAACGTACAATAAAAGGTAAGGCTTTACAGTGTGACACCCAAGGTGTAGGTACTTGATTACCGTAAAATCAATTTTTACAGCAACAGGTATGGGAACAAAAAATGTGATATACAGTATTTTTTACAGTAATCACTTAAACTAACGATCGTGAAATCACTCTAATTAAATAAATATTACTGTAAAAGTTACGGTATAATATTTTACGGTAAAAATGAATTTTATAGTAAATCGGATTTTACGGATTATGCACCCAAAGTGCCTGCACTTAATGCCGCAGTTTTATCCGAAATATTTTACAGCATGGCTCGTAGTACACCTTTTATCTTTCCAAATTTATATTAATGAAACCATTTGTGATTTTTACTATGAACATCAACTTATTTACTGGAATGTTATTGAGTTTTGTGATGAGATTAATAGCTGTACTGGGAAAAGGTCAGTCAAAATTTTATTAATAAGAAGAAATATAACGCGTATAGCAAACGCAAGTAATGTTGAAAAATTATGATTTTAAAATACATTTTACGATAAAAAAGGAAAGGGTATGACAAAAAATTTCTTTCTTTCCTTTCAAGGTTCAAAACACTGCAGAGAAATAATACATGTAGAGCTCTTAGTTAAGTTGATTTACATCCCAATGGAGCACTAACATCTTCTTCTATGTAAGCAAAATCTATAACGTCGTTAGTCCATGTACTAAAGATTATTACTGCAGAGAGTTTTTTTTCTGCCGTTGAGTATAGTTAGTTAAAAATTTATCTATGTAAATGCTTGAATGAATTAAATTGTATATTGTATATGACTGTTTGTTTTTTTAAAACTTGATTATAAAGAAATGTCACCGAAAGGGAAGAAAATAAAGTATTTTAAAACTTAAGTTTTCCGAATCTGAACTAAAGTTATTTTATTAACTATACTAAGATTTGAATCAAAAAAGTATTGAAAAGCATTATTATTTTGCAACAAGAGCTAGCAGCTGAAAATACAAATGCAAAATGATGTAGTAAAAATATAGTGCAATGAAGTAGACTGTAAAAAGTTCCGGAGCCAGAATTCGAGAAAATTCCTTTCCATCGTAAAGTCGATTTCTAGCGGAATATCAGGGTGCGTAGCCAAATCTTTCACCGTAAAATAAGCACTTTTTAAGTACCTTTTCAGCACTCAAAATATATTTTAATCACTATATACATTAACAAAATGCAAAATAATTTTCAGAGACTTTACATGATCATGATAAAATAACTAGTTTCTGACAAAGAACTCTTTCCTTGATCATTTTAACCATTTAAAATGCTCGAGAGATTTTTTGTTTCGATATCAGAGGGTGGTAAATGAAGTCTGAAATTGAGAATATCTTGAAAAATGCAGCAGAGTTGCATATGAGAGTGTAGTAATCTCGTCGAACCCATCTCAGGAGTCGCACATGCGGACTCCCAAGTATTTCATAAACATGTAAAATTATTGGTGCTTTCGAAAGCTACGGACCTACGGTACGTCGAAATAGATAGTGGTTGAATGAATTGTGAAAACGTTGAAGCACGCTTTTGCATAATATGTGGCGAAAATCGACATGGTAACGAAAAAATATCCTTTTCGAAAAGGGAAAATAAAGCACTTTTTTAAAACATTCAACGAAAAAAGCACCTTTAAGGGCTTTTAAAATAAGGAAAATCGAAAATAAGCACCTTTAAGCACTTTTTAGAAATGCTACGCACCATGGAATTTGTTACGAAACGAAGAATATGATATACCGTACGTTAATAATTACCTTACAACCACTGAATCACTCTAATTAAATAAACATTATGATGTAATATTTTACAGGGAGAATAGATTTTATCATACGATTGATTTTACGGATGATGCACGTTAAATTCCGTTACTTTATACCGTATTTACATCTGAGATATTTAAAGTGTATGCAGCTCACATATTATTTGTGGGATAAATGTTTTGTCATAATAGAGGGATTTTTTTAAAAAAGGATTTTACCTGTCCTAATAGATATGGATTGAAACATTTTAGCATTTTAACGACACTTTTATAAAGTTTTATTTTACTAATAAAGTGGATAAGATTTTTTTTAAAAATCTAACACTAGTAGAATAAAATTTGAAAATTTCTTTGTCCAGAAAAATTTCTTCTTTATTAGCAAAGACAAAACACTTTATACTGCGTAGAAAATTTTTTTTAATGGCAAAGTAAAAGATTAAATGAATAATTACTTGAATTGAATTTAAAATCCTACAATAAAAAAGATAATTTTCCGTAATTCCAATTTTTAAGAACCGATAGAGAGCATGAAATTGAATGCCAACAAGAAAAGAAACGGATTTATTTTTATAATAATTAGAGTAAAATAAATACTCAAATTGAAATAATTCGAATGAAAAAAATATTTACTTACATCATTAAGAGGACGTAAAAAAAATTGCTTTTCTATTATTATTTTTTTCTTTTTTCTCTTCTTATTATGTGGAAAAAATAGTATTTTCGTTCTAATTGAAGTTGTATTAAGTTTGTTCTTAAATGCTTCTAAAGAATAATTTAATAAATAAAAAAATCAAATAAAAATAAATTTCTTAAAATAATTTTTTTCGTGAAGTAAAATATTCAAAAAAGTTAACTGTCAGGAGAATTGCATTAAATTTTTATTTTTAATATTTATATAATATAATTTTTATTTTGAATTTTAATATTTTTAAATTTCTATACATTAAATTTTTATTTGTCAAACATATAAATAATCTTGAAACTTATCTAATTGTTATCTGAAAAAATGAGTTTTGCTTATATAAGCCATACCAATTTCACCAATTTCAGAAATTAAAAGCTTTTTAGTGTCTTAAATAAGCCTATGCTTTAGATTAGTGTATTTTGAGCCAATGTAATATTTGCATTAAAAAGTTTGAAACTGTAAATTTTATGTCCTGATCATTGTTTTGCAAATACCATTTACTACTTGTTTATACTACTTGTACATACAACTTGTATATACTTTCGATTTGCATATATTGCTTAATATCATAGTATATACCAACGTGGGTTTAGATAAACTATTGTAGAAAGCCTTAATAAATTAATTGCTTTACAATTCAAAACCTTTTAGCACAACAAATAAATATAATGTAAATGATTTCCCTTTTAGAAACTGTTAGAAATTTAACATAGTTTTTATATCTCTTTAAAAAAGATGTTTTACCTAAATTTTAAATTAAGATAATTGTTTAAATTAAATTAATTGCTTAATAAAAATAAATATTTTATTATATTTAGCTAGAATTCTTGCTGAATCGGGTCTAAATCTTAATAATGAAACATAACAAAAACATAAAAAAGTTAAATTATAGCCCGTGAGCCATTTGGTTTTCAGAACAACAATAGCTATAACTACCATGTTTTTAATAATACCGGGTATTCATGTGTAAGAAAATTACTAAAGGGGATGCAAGATTTTGTTGTTCAAAGCACCCTGTTACTACTAATGTTTCATTTATAAATGGTAAATAGAACGAAGAAAAATCAACAATAAATTTGAAGGTTACATAATGAAATCTAAATCTGTGATTGCATAGTGGTTGAAGCACTGTGTCTTTGTGAAAATCAGGAGTTCAGCATCTAGCGGTGACTTAAATCCCACCTATATCCAAATCGATGGGAACAAGCTTAGTTGGGAAGTAAAAACGGCTTTTGCGTTGACCGTATGATACCATTGGTAACGAATTTGTTAAGCCTTAATGATCCTCTGACCTAACACATGCTATTACGAGAATGCTTCCAAATACAACATTTTTGATGGTTTTCCATAGATGGACCAACATAATATTGATGGTAACCGTCAATAATTCCACCATGAATCATTATAGTTTTGATGGTAACCAACATAATTAACCATCATTCTAATGTAGGAAGTCGGACTGATTTATGATAGTCCAACATATGAATATCAACTTGTTTTGATGTTTGCTTGAAGTTTGTTTGATGTTAAACTATCAGAAATTTCCATCATAGTTTCTTAGAAATCAAATGTTGGAACGATCATGAACAACCATCATCCCATTGTAGGAATTTATCCAGATTTATGATGAGCCAACATAAAAAAAAAATTCTTTTGATAGTATATTCCCATTAAACCATCATGAAAATGTACAGTTGGAATGATCATGGACCATCACGGAACATCATGGATTTGTTTGTCCATAAGAATCAAATTTCTCTTGATGGTTAACCTGTAGAGTGTTAAAGTAGCATTTTCAAACATGGAATGATGGAAGTATTAGCATATTAAAATCCATGAAAGCATAAAATGTTGGATGATGGTGACCATCAAATGATATTGAACCATAATGAATCGCACTGAAACCAACATAAACCATCAAAATGTTTTGAAGGGACCATCAATAAATTTGAGTTGGGTTTACTTTCCAAATGCAACATGCTACAAATATTTCTAAATGATATGTATTCGATGATGTACCGGCAATGTTTCTCTTAGATTATTTTAATTAAGTTCTATTGCTATTTGTTAGCTGAGAAATCTTATTCAGAAAACCCTTATTTCCAAACAAAACAGTTTTTTGTAATTTATTTTTCACTAATAATACGTAACATGTATTCAAACTAATATCTTTGATATTTATTAAGAATAATTTATGAGTTTTCACTTTTTCTTTTTTCTCTTTTTTAAAAGCAAAAATTATAAGTTGAGTAAATACTTTCGCTTGAGACCACAAAATATATCGGAAATCCAGTGATGTTGAGAGAAAATATTTTATAGGAAAGTTTCAATATATCATTCATAGTACTTTTTCCCGAAAATCAGTGCTTTTTGTTACAAACAAGGCTAAGTATTTGTTTATTTATTCTTTACTTTTAAACGATAATGTATTACTTCAACAAGATAAATAAAAAACGAAAACGTTGTTCTTTTTTTTAAAAACAAAAATATTTCAAAAATTTTATTAATTAAATAGTTTATTTGCAAGTTTTTATTTGTTTTCATAAACGTACAGAATATTCATAATATATTTTTTCAAAATTTAAATTAGTTTTGCTGCAATCGTATTTAACACAAAATAATGAATACAAATACTTTTACTTTTGCTTGAAGTTGCAAAATATATTGGATATCCAGCGACGTTGTGAGTAAATATTTTGTTTAAAAGTTTCAATATATCAATCATAATATTTTTTTCGAAAAACAGTGCTTTTTGTTACAAACAGGGTTCAGTATTTATCTGTTTATTCTTTGTTCTTAAACGATAATGCATTATTTCAACAAGATCATTAAAGAACGAACACATTGTTAATCTCTTTTAAAAAACAAGAATATTTCAGCAAAAATTTTATTAATTAAATATTGCATTGCAAGTTTATGTTTGTTTATATAAACGCAGATAATATTCATTAGAATATTCATAACATATCTTTTTTTAAAATTTAAATTAGTTTTGATGCAGTCTTATTCAACTCAAAATAGTGAATAAAAACGAATTTAAAAACAATAATAATGCATTTAATGTAACATTGTAAATAAGGTCATTTACTTTAAGACGCTTAACCTTAACTTATTTTAATGATTGTAATAGTAAACCAATTTTCTACATTTCCATTCTATCTATAAACTGAAATCATAAAACAATGCACAGTTTATTAACAAATTTCTCCGAAAAAAATCATATTTGATACAGATTCATTTTACCATGACAATTAATTTTTGGTGTCATTATTATAGCATTAGGATGTTGTTGAATGAACAAATCCTTCATTAATTAATTCTTTTTTCCGTTAAATGTTGTTTTTTAGGAAAAACAAAATGGCGCGGATTAATTAATTCTGAGCAATGGTTTTATGTTTAAAAGGTAGAAAGAATATTAAATATTGCTATTAATATCCTCAGATTACTTGATTTCATCAATGCAATTATTCTTCAATTTCATCATCAGAATTAAAAGGCTACACGAAAAAATCAATATTTCGAGGTTTAGTTTTATACTTTATCTTTTAAAATTTTAGCTTTTTATTCGCATAACAGACACTGCGTTTATATGAATTCCTAATTCGTCAATTCTACACTCTCAGAAATAAAACTCTCATTTTTAATGATTATCTTGTATTTTGTTATTTTAAGCTGTATTTAGCTGTTAAGCTGCAATCCTAAGATATTATTTTTGAGATGTATTATGTATATGTTGTTATTTTTGAGAATCATTTCGTCAATTCTACACTCTCAGAAATAATACTCTCACGTTTAATGATTATCTTGTATTTTGTTATTTTAAGCTGTATTTAGCTGTTAAGCTGCAATCCGTAAGTTGTTATTTTTGAGATGTATTATGTATATGTTGTTATTTTTGAGAATCATTTCGTCAAGAAATCAGGTGATTTCTGAGAAAACGCGAGCTCTTAAATATATGACTTTTCTTGGAACCTTATCGCAGTGAATTGTGGGAGAATTATAATGACGAAATTTGTATGAAGACTAGATGATTTAAGTTAGAATGGTGACACTCGTCTATCCTCCGCCTCATACCTGGAAGATACTGGGTTTGAATCCCACTCTAGGTATGGAAGTAATTTATCTCGCTGTTCTATCTGTCCTTCTTGTGTTGTTGGGGTGATGTTGATCCATATACTTGCACGGTGCTAGCGAAGAAGTGATTTTCAATGCTATCCATTTTTACACGAGAAATAAAATAGAATGACGAAAGACTTCTTTACTTTTGATGAAATCCATTTTTTCGAAGAATTGGCGAGGTTTTTTTTCGCCAATTTGACAAAGTGTTCGCTTGGAGTATATAACAGGAAATGGCGATAATTATATAAAAATACTCCAAAAACAAATAATTTCAATTTCATATTATTATTATTATAAGTCATATAGAATTTGTTTAAATGGAATGTTTCCAAAATTAAAAATTTATTAAGCATGGTATCTTCTCTGAATTAAGGATACAGATTTATTATTTTTATTTTTTGATTATCAGAATTTTATTTTTTGATTATCAGAATTTTATTTTTTGATTATTATTTTTTGATTATAAAAAGGCAACGCAAGGCAAAGGAATTGGCAAGGGTTTTTTTCGTCAATTTGACAAAGTGTTCGCTTGGAGTATATAACAGGAAATGGCGATAATTATATAAAAATACTCCAAAAACAAATAATTTCAATTTCATATTATTATTATTATAAGTCATATAGAATTTGTTCAAATGGAATGTTTCCAAAATTAAAAATTTAATAAGCATGGTATCTTCTCTGAATTAAGGATACAGATTTACTATTTTTATTTTTTGATTATCAGAATTTTATTTTTTGATTATAAAAAGGCGTTTCATAAAATTAATGGAACTAAGTAGGGAACCATTTTAACTGAGCTAAAAATACCAATTACGTTAATGAAACCAATATAAGTTACTCTAAAATGGTGTAAATCCACTGCCGCCTAGCCAAATGGGATTTCAGATGTTTTCTTCAGACAGGGGGATTCATTTTCACTGCATTTCTTCTCGTATTTGGTATTTGATTATGTAATTCACCAACTGGATTTGAGACGCTTTATTATACCCAAAACAATTTAGCTTTGTGTTTATTTTTCGGATTATATCGGTATTTTATAAAGTTATTTCAGATTGATATCGTGATTTGATTTGTTATCGTCATCTTATAAAAGCAGCAAATAAAGTAAAGCCTCATTATTAATGAACAAAATTTATGGCGCAAACAAAATCAGTGATTGCTGTAGACAACTATTTGCTTTAAAAAAATTTTCCTTTTTTTCCAACCTTGGTTCAATTATAAATGATACTAAAGATATTTCAGAAGAAATTAACTTTAGGATACAAAAAGGAAATACAAATTTTGACTTAAAATACTCAAGTTAAGTTGAAGAGAATGTTAATTATCAGTTCTATAGTTATGTATAATACTGAAACTTGGACTGGACAAAACTTGTAAACTCGGACAGATGAAGACGAATCTAACCTACCAATCTTTCAAAAGGAAAATTTTGAGAAGAATATTCGGACCAATTAAAGTAAATAGTATACAGTGGAGAATAAGAAGCAATTGTGAACTTGACCATTTAATAAGACGAAAAAAACATTATTCGATTGATAAAGTCGAGATGTATGGCTTGGCAAGAATACATTAAAATATTAAATGATAGTAGAAAAAATTTCATTTAAGTTGGAAAACATTAAATTGGGCTTGAAATTAACTTTAAAATTGGAAACCTTTGAACTTGCAACAAAGAGAAAGACAAAAAATGCCGAAAGCCAAAAATAGAAAAGTCTGCAATGATATTGTTTGGCAAGCCATGACTCACAATACGCTGTAGTGCAGTATAAGTAAGTAATTATTAAATATAGATAGTTTCCTATCTTTTCATTAGTATTTCTTAGGTCTATTGATTTTAAATTTCTTGATTAAACACATTATTCTTTTTATTTATATCTTAACTTGTAAAGGGAAGTAGAGCTATTCATTTATAATATCAAATTATGTAATAAATAGGAATTTATTGGAGTTTTTTTTGTATCAATACTTTTTAAAGAAGGGTTATTTTTCAATAGATGGCACCACTATGATAAAATTTAAATGCAATCAAAATTACGATATTTCATGAGAAATTTTTATTGATCCTTTTAATATGGGATTTTTGGGGTAGATTGTGGATATAAATTGTATTAACATTTTAAGGAGGATTGGATTATCACTTTTATGGCGTATTAGTGGGTTTGTAGCTGGTTTTCTTGTGGATCTTTTTTTTTTGTTCTGACGTCCACTGGATGCGGGATGACTTTTGAGCGAGTAAACAGGTCAGTATGGATTATTTCGCCTTGATGAAAAAAGTATAAGAGGCGTGAAGAGTGGCTGAAAAAGCAGTAGGACGGGAGTGCGGATCGTGCCCGATGGAATGTTGGGTTGAAACATCACCGCTGACAGGATCTATCATGGCTGCTAGAAGTGTGTTCTGAGCCGGTATCATCGAGAATGAGTTTAGATATAGTTGGAGTCTCGGAGTGAGTTGATCTAGGCTGAAATGCTGAAAGGTTGATGTTTGGAAAGAGTCTCTGGATGCCGCGACTAAGTTCGCAACATTGGTCGGATGAGCTGTTGTCTGGAAGAAAGTTGATCTGAAGCCTCAGAATAGTTGACGGGAAGTGATAGACTGAATGTCGCTAAGTTCAAGACGGTTGGCAAGAATTGAGCGTTCCTCGGCAGAAAATCGAATGTTTCTAAAGAACTGAATGGCGGTCCGAAAGTCGACGTTCTCCTAGTCCACAAGTCTAGCTGCAAGCCCGGTGGGCGTTCCAGAAGGTGATCTGCAAGTTCCTTGTGTATTTATAAACTCCAATTTCTTACCTTTTTAGTAACTTTTTAGAAGAGCATTTTATTCCGTATTTTAAATTATTTCTATCAGGTGTTAAGATACCTATTTTAAGATGAGCCTTGGATATTTAATTTTAATTATCTGTTGTAGGAATATAATGACCTAAAGTTTAAATGTTTTTGTAAATTTAGAATGAGCTAGTATTTTTTATTTCTTAAATGTCTCTTTTAGTGTGAATTAAGTGAATAATGTGCATATGAAATTTAAAAGTGCTTTTTATCGAAAAGTTTTATCTTGAGTATAACCATTTGGAAATTTAAAAGTGTATAAATTGGAAATTTTAGTGCACATGAAGGCATCTGGAAATGATTGGGGTTGCGTTTGTTGAAAATTTATAGTTATAATAAAATTTAATTTTTATTGTTAAATGCTTCATGTAATTCATTAGTTATTTGTCTATTTATGAACCTGGGTAACTGTTACCAAAATTCAATTAAAAGATCACAGCCTTGCCAAAGTTTGAAGGGTAACGGTACAATTATAAAAAAAAAATATTTTTTTCTTAGCAATATTATTATCAACAATTTATAAAATGCATTTATCTAAACTGCAATTATTTAGAGTTTTTTTTGTATTAAACTGTTTTTGTTTAAAACTAATATTTAAATCTTTTTGAAACTAGTAGGATCGTTTATTTCAACTTGAGTATAATTTTTACACCATCTTATAATGTATAAAGGTTATTTTACATTGAATGAAGATTATTATTATATTGTTATTTTATAATGAGCTGTATTTATGTTTGTTTTGTTTCTGAAAGAAAATTGATTGACAGAGCATTTAAATATTGGTACCTATTAATTGAATTTAGAAACCTACTTCTACTTTTAAAAAAATTACAATAAACTGATTTTTTTACTGTTTTCAGATTAGTACTTAATATTATTATTATTTTTTTATATCGAAAACAATTTCTAAAAACGCTAGCTTGAAGAGATTAAAAATGTGCTTCGTCATCTTTTTCCAAACTGCACAAATAGAACACCGAAAACAACCTGTTTCGCAATCCTACTGGATCTCACAGGAGGCTTGAAAATTCCATGTTGTCAGAAACTTCCAGGTCTCTTCATGTGTTCGCAACTTGACCAAAGAAAATGGTTGCAATGATAATTTTGTTATAGGATACCTGCAAGTGACGTACAGTGGGTATCTCGATCCTGATTGGTTGTTGAAACGTGGCATGCGTTTACGATAGCAATTGTTCTTTCCATTTTATTTCGCGTAAACCAAGCCTGTCAAGTATGAATTATCTTAAGTGAAACATTCTATATTTTTTCACAAAGAATCCGATTCTTTCACTGTATAGTTCCTATTTAACACAAAGACAGGCACGAAGCAATGTGGAACATAAACAAGCTAAGTGCGCATCAGAGTTGCCAGGTACATAAAAATATATCACGGTTACAATCAAATCTATAAACAAGTAATAAATCTAAGTAAAATAAAAGACGTATACGAGATAGAATTTTATTTTAACAAATCCGGTGTGCCATACGGCTTTGTATTTACTATAACTTCAAGTTCATTAACATTCCAACTTATGTGGGAAAACTTAGCTCAATTTTAAAACGTCATCTTGTTTATAAACGCTTACATGTTCCTTGAGGTCATAGGTCACATGATCAGCGATTTCATGATTTCATGTTTTACAAATGAAAATTTATTGTACAGAATGTACAATAAATTTTAATTTAATTTTAATTAATTTAATTAATTAATCAATTTAATCAATTAATTTAATTGATCAGAATTAATTAATTTAATCAATTAATTTAATTTTAATATCACAATAATTTTCCAAACATTTAACTTTCTTGAATCACGTATTTTATTTCAGGAAAAAGATAATTTTAAGGAATTTATTTTTTATTTGATTAGTAGGAAAAATACTATTTTTTCTCATGATAGAAAAGAAGCAAATTTGATTTCATTACTTCAATTTTATTTTTTTGTCTACTTCAAGTTTATTTTAAATATAATATGAAATTTTAATTTAGTG